>NC_047031.1:20192561-20345112 GCF_902652985.1 Pecten maximus | reverse complement strand
TGAATACACGCGAACGAGACAAAATTAGAATGGCCGAGAGGGGCTCAATAGGGTAAAAATAGAAGAAAAAAAATAAAAAAAAATAAAAACAATTAAAAATCCAAGAAAAAATAAAAACAATTTAAAATCCTTCTTGTTAAAGAATAACAGGATTTAGTCCACCTTTGAGTTAGAACAATTGTTAGGAGAGGCAGCTCAAAAAGTAGGAAACTATTTGTAGTACAACTTTCATGATAGTATTTTGCCATGATTACTGAAATATCCAGGTGTAAGTAATGCAGGCCCTCTGGGCCATTTGTTATTTGAGCAATATTATTGGTCAATCAAGTATCCCAATAGTACTTTGTAATTTCAATTCTACAATTTCTTTGAAGTCTCCATGTTTGCTTACCAAGATTTATGAAACCTTTTTTAACATAATCAGTATGTAATAAATACTGTTTTATTGGTTCAACACTTTGTGCCAAAATTATATAATGTAAAGTTTCTATTCTTTTCCAGACTGAAAAACAATATGCAAAAACACTTTTGTTGTGTTGAGGTGTAGATCTGATCCCTCAGCCTGTAGTCCTAAAGGAACAAAAACTAAAAAGAAACTTCATCGACTGAAAGAGTTGTGGTCAGCTTATCGAGTGAGAATGGCTTGATCAGATCAACTGGTATTATCATGGAATAGCAATCAGCATGTCTTGACAAATTCCCAGGAGGCAGATCGGGATTTCTACCCAGACTTACAGTGTTGCTTCTCGGGCCCTGGAATCTCTAAAGTATGTGGAACTGAACATCGGTTCAACCACATGAACCATAAGAACTGTACCATGAAGAAAACCGTCAACTCCGCAAAATCTATTAATTGTTGTGCTTTCTCCTGTAACACAGGTATTATTTTATGTTAGCATTTAATTAACAGTTGACAGTAGATGCTACATGCCATGAGTGAGGACTATTTAAAACATTGCAAATTGCAAAAGGATTCAAGACTTTTCGGGGGATTTATTTTATGGATGGTGTGTTGAAAAAGGAAGAGAAAGAGAAGTGGGAGAAGATAAGAATATGAGAGGAAGGGTGAATAGAGAACATGTTAAATGCTAGTGTTAAATAGTAAGAAGGAAAACAGAAATAAAACCAGTATTGTGAGAGAAACGAAAATGAGAATGAAAGGGAGGGTAGAAGATGTTGGAAGTAAGTAAGGTGTGTAAATGTTGTTATATTGTTAAATATTGATTGAATAAAACATGATGAATCTATTTGATGGTTTTTTTTGCCTTGTTTGCTATATTTTTGAAAGGCTTCTTTATAAATTATAACATATTAGCATCTTGTTTATCAATACAATGATTATTAGTTTTTTTTCAAGTAAAACTAATGTAAACAGCATGTGAAATTTATGTAAAGCTCACGTGAAATTTTTCATGTGAATTTCACTTTTTTGCCCTTTTCACGTAAAATTCACGTGAAAATTTCACGTGAAGGAATATTGCCTGTGTACACTACAGCCACGTGCTGCTAATGTAAAATTAGCATTCCAATCTTTTATAATCAGTTCTCTTGTATCGAGAGTGGTTCCACCACAGAGGTTGAATTTTAACAGCCACTGATGATCTTTCATTCGACAGACCTGGACGCCTTGGTCCGTGCCATCAGTTTGTTTGTTTGTTTGTGTTGACGGCCCATCGACAACTAGGGTCATTTAGGGCCAAACAATATTCTAACATGTTTTATTTTTAAAGTTAAAATCGGAAAAATATATATATGTACGAATAGATTATGTGAAATAATATGTACGAATAGATTATGTGAACTTCGTTATAAATAGAACGTCAAAGACAGTAACGTAAAAGACATCAAAGTCTATAAAATAGATCGATTTCTTTTAAGTAGCTAAATATTGTTTTCGAATCCACGGAACTGAAAAGGGTTTTCATATCCGGGACTCGAAAGTATTTATCACGAATGTGCTTGAAATCGGAACATTCTTTAAAAAATGCTGCACTGTGAACTGAACATCACATGCATAACACACCGGTGGATCCTCTCGTTTCAAAAGGAACGAATGAGTAGGATTTGTGTGCCCGGTACGGAGCCGAGAGAGGACTATTTCCTCTCTACGATCCTTCCGACTTGGTTTTGATGTTTTAAGTTTTGGTTGTACTTTAAAAAGTTTGTTGCTCGTCTCGAGAGACCAGCGTTGCTGCCATTTACTCTGAATCGCAGAACTAATTACAGGTTTGAAATCTGTATATGGTAATTTAATATTTGTTTGTTGCACATTTAGAGCAAGTTTTGCTTGGCTGTCAACAAGTTCGTTGCCTTTAATTCCGTCATGGCTCGGAATCCAAAGTAATGTTATTTTGCATTTTTAAGATACGAGATATTCGTAAAACAAGGTTTTGTATGAGTATGTTCTTTGAAACTCGTGATTGTAAATTCTGAAGGACAGATAGAGAGTCGGAACAAATTATTGCCTTTCTGATGCGTTGTTCTTCGATATGGTCGAGGGCCAAATCGATGGCACATGCTTCCGCAGAGAAGATAGAGGCACCATCTGGTAAGCGGATTGAAGAGCAGTGGTGAGCGGAATAGCATGCTGCGGAGACCTTTACTCCATCTTTTGAGCCATCAGTGTAGATCTGAACATGATCAGGAAAATCTGCAATGCACTCCCGAAAAGAAGATTTGTGCTCTTCGGGTAATACACTCGACTTTGCCCTCTCATGTAGAGTAAGGTTAATATCAGGTGATTCGACAAGCCACGGTGGTACATCAGTTACGGTGTACTCGCCTATGTTGTATAAACTGATGTTAAGTTCCTGAAGAAAGTTAGAAATTCTAATGCCAAATGTTGGTAAAAGTTTTTGGTTTTGATTAAATATGTTTTGGTATTTCGGATTGACAACAAGGTCAAAAGCCGGATTTTTAGGGTTGGATTTCAATTAGGCGGCATATTGAAGAGAAAGTTTTTTCCTTCTGTCATTTAGGGATGGTTCATTTGCCTCAACATAAAGGCTCTGCACAGGTGTTGTTCGAAAAGCACCAAGTACTAGACGTAATCCTTGGTTTTGGATAGGATCCAGCATCTGCAGGTAAGAATTTCGTGCCGATCCATAAACGATGAAGCCATAGTCGAGTTTTGATCGAATAAGTGCCCTATAAAGGCGCAGAAGCATTTCGCGGTCTGCACCCCAGTCAGTATGGGATAGTACTCGTAAAATGTTCATTGCCTTTGAGCACTTATCTTTCAAGTATTCCATATGTGGAACAAAGAAGAGTTTCGAATCTAAAATTAGTCCGAGGAATTTAGTCTGCTCGACAACTGGAATTTTGATACCATTTAATGTTAGATCTGGATCATTATGTGGTTTTTCGTTTTTGGCAGAAGTGCATGCAGACAGTTTTTGATCTGGAGAATTTAAAGCCGTTTTCATCCGCCCATGTTCGTAGTTTGCCTAAACATTGTTAAAGTTGTCATTCTATCGTGTGCATGTTCTTCGACCTATAGCAGATCAAGAAGTCATCGACGAATAGAGACCCTTCAGTCGACTTAACGAGACATTTAGTTATACTGTTGATTTTCAGACCAAAAAGTGTTACGGAAAGGATCCCACCCTGAGTGACTCCCATTTCCTGTTTTGCTGTTTGTTGAACCTACGCGAACTTTAAAATGTCTGTCAGATATATAGTTTGAAATGAATTTTGGGAGATTCCCACGTACACCAATTTCATGCAGGTCTTTCATAATACCATATTGCCATGTAGTATCGTATGCCTTTTCCAGATCAAAGAGCACAGCGACAAGATGCTCCTTCTTCGCGAAAGCTTCTCCGTGCCATCAGACATCAAGATGTAGAACCACATTAATGGTAGTAGGATGGCCGCCATCTTTCCTCTTAGCGCACGAGGTTAAAAATCACCTACTGACCTAAAGCACTTCACACAAGCAGATACACAAATAGGTGTTAGAGTGTAATATCAGTTTTAGGTTGAAGTGGGTGTTTATGAAGCATATAATTTTACTTTAAAACAATAAAACATCAATATGATCTATTTAATTTTAAATCAGATGCATGATTTATCATTAAAATATCTGAAAGACCATACGGAATATTTTTACACCATAATGGTGTTCATACGGAATATTTTTACACCATAATGGTGTTTAAAGAAACTAAGTTCCTTAGGGTGGGGAAAACCCTTTGGCCTATTTTTACATAAGAATTGTGTTTATCCCTTAATGCCCAGCGATACTATACATAGTTATGGGATTGAGGGTCACAGTAACCATTTATGCAAAATCTGTTCCCCCATCACCACGGATGTTTCTTACCAAATTGGGTTCAAATCCATTTAAAACTCAAATATCTATTTCCCCTATCTGGCCCCTCCCTTCAGGCCCCTTGGGGGTCAGAGTCAATATTTATATAAACTCTCTTTCCCCCTTCCCCTAAGGATATTCCAGACCAAATTTGGTTCACATCCTTTCATAACTTGATGAAAAATAGCGATTTAAAGGATAAACCCCTATTTCCCTATTCGGCCCCGCCCCTCAGGCCCCTGAGGGTACAGAGTAAAGATTTATCCAAACTCTGTTCCCCTTCTCCCAAGGATGTTCTTGACTAAATTTGGTTAAAATCCATTTAAAACTTGATGGCAAATAGCAATTTAAAGACTAATCTCTATTTCCCCTATTTGGCCCCGCCCCTCAATATTTATACAAACTATTTCCCCCCTTCCTCTCTGGATGTTCCTGACCAAATTTAGTTAAAATCCATTCGTAACTTCATAATTAATAGCGATTTAAAGGATTAACCCCTATTTTCCCTATCAGACCCCACTTCTCAGTCCCCTGGGGATTCAGAGTAAAAATGTATTCCAACTCGGTTCCTCTTCTCCAAAGAATATTCCTGACCATATTTGGTTAAAATCCATTTAAAACTTTATGACAAGTAGCAATTTAAAGACTAATCTCTATTTCCCCTACTTGGCCCCGCTCATTAGGCCCCTAGGGGTACAGAGAAAAATTCATATAAACTCTGTTCCGCCTCCCCTCAAGGATGTTCATGACCAAATTTGGTGAAAAGCTATTCAATGCTTTAGGACTAGTAGCGATTTAAAGGAGTAACCCTATTTCCCCCTTTTGGCCCCGCCCCTCAGGCCCCTGGGGGATGAGAATAAAGATTTAAACAAACACTTTTCCTCTTCCCCCAAGGATGTTCCTGACCAAATTTGGTTCAAATTCATTAATACCTTCGTGATTAGTAGCGATTTAAAGGATTAAGCCTATTTCCCCTATTTGGCCCCGCCCCTCAGGCCCCTGGGGGTTCAGAGTAAAAAATTATACAAACTCTGTTCACTTTCTGCCAAGCATGTTACTGACCAAATTTGGTTCAAATTCATTCATAACTTTATGACTAGTAGCGATTTAAAGGAGTAAGCCTATTTCCCATATTTGGCCCCGCCCCTCAGGCCCCTGGGGGTTCAGAGTAAAAATTTATACAAACTCTGTTCAACCCTATTTCCCATATTTGGCCCCGCCCCTCAGGCCTCTGGGGGTTCAGAGTAAAAATGTATACAAGCTCTGTTCACCTGCAAAGGATGTTTTTGACCAAAGGAGTAGATTCACGAAGGGTCATTTTTGGCCCTGTCTTGTATTTTTTTCATATTTACACTACCTATTTGTATTGATGGGACTATGTTAAAAATATAGTTATTTTATGAATTGAGGTTTGCATTGCTTAGTAACAGCCCTAGCAACGTCACTGGTATTTTACGACAGAAATGTAGAATTCCTGCTTATATGTTTTTGGTTAGTTTAAGTTTTAAACAAGAGATCCCAGAGGGATCTTGGCGCCCACCATTGAATGATCTACATAGGTTCCATGTCAGATTGATCTTTTCTCTACTTTTCCCTTCATTTTACTCTAATCTGTGCAAATTGAGACATCCCTCCAGTACTTTTCAAACAAGGGAATCCTAGCTATATAAAAAATTTGAGATTTAACGATAATGGCTGTTTGTTTGTCAGGTTGTTTTCAGGACAGACTGGTCCAAAAATGCAATACAAGGGACCAAGGGGAACCTGCTTATGAAATTTGAGAAAGATCCCTTCAGCACTTTCTCAGAAATAGCGATAACAAACTTCAACTGTCAAAATCCAAGATGGCTGCCTGTCGGCCATGTTGTTTTCAGATTGGTCTCAAAACGCAATATGCATAACTAGGCACCAAGGGAAACTTACATATGCAATTTGAGAAAGATCCCTTAAATACTTTCTCAGAAATAGCGATAACAAACTTCAATTGTCAAAATCCAAGATGGCTGCCTGTCGGCCATGTTGTTTTCAGATCGGTTTCAAAACGCAATATGTATAACTAGGCACCAAAGGAAACCTACATATGAAATTTGAGAAAGATCCATTCAGTACTTTCTCAGAAATAGTGATAACAAACTTCAATTGTCAAAATCCAAGATGGCTGCCTGTCGGCCATGTTGTTTTCAGATTGGTCTCAAATCGCAATATGCATAACTAGGCACCAAGGGGAGCCTACATATGAAATTTGAGAAAGATCCTTTCAGTACTTTCTCAGAAATAGCGATAACAAACTTCAATTGTCAAAATCCAAGATGGCTGCCTGTCGGCCATGTTGTTTTCCGATTGGTCTCAAAACGCAATATGCGTAACTAGGGACCAAGGGGAACCTACATATGAAATTTGAGAAAGATCCCTTCAGTTCTTTTTCAGAAATAGCGATAACAAACTTCAATTGTCAAAATCCAAGATGGCTGCCTGTCAGCCATGTTGTTTTCAGATTCGTCTCAAATCGCAATATGCATAACTAGGCACCAAGGGGAGCCTACATATGAAATTTGAGAAAGATCCCTCCAGTACTTTCTCAGAAATAGCGATAACAAACTTCAATTGTCAAAATCCAAGATGGCTGCCTGTCGGCCATATTGTTTTCCGATTAGTCTCAAATCGCAATATGCATAACTAGGCACCAAGGGGAGCCTACATATGAAATTTGAGAAAGATCCCTTCAGCACTTTCTCAGAAATAGCGATAACAAACTTCAATTGTCAAAATCCAAGATGGCTGCCTGTCGGCCATGTTGTTATCCGATTGGTCTCAAAATGCAATATGCATAACTAGGCACCAAGGGGAACCTTCATATGAAATTTGAGAAAGATCCCTTCAGTACTTTCTCAGAAATAGCGATAACAAACTTCAACTGTCAAAATCCAAGATGGCTGCCTGTCGGCCATATTGCTTTCCGATTAGTCTCAAATCGCAATATGCATAACTAGGCACCAAGGGAAACCTACATATGAAATTTGAGAAAGATCCCTTCAGTACTTTCTCAGAAATAGCGATAACAAACTTCAATTGTCAAAATCCAAGATGGCTGCCTGTCGGCCATGTTGTTATCCGATTGGTCTCAAAATGCAATATGCATAACTAGGCACCAAGGGGAACCTTCATATGAAATTTGAGAAAGATCCCTCCAGTACTTTCTCAGAAATAGCGATAACAAACTTCAATTGTCAAAATACAAGATGGCTGCCTGTCGGCCATGTTGTTTTTCGATTGGTCTCAAAACGCAATATGCATAACTAGGGACCAAGGGAACCTACATATGAAATTTGAGAAAGATCCCTTCAGTACTTTCTGAGAAATAGTGATAACAAGAATTGTTTACGGACGGAGGGACGGAGGGACGGACGGACGGACGGACGACGGACCACGGACGCAGGGCGATTTGAATAGCCCACCATCTGATGATGGTGGGCTAAAAATTTAAACCTTTAAATGATGATCATATAAATGTCATTGAAGTGTATTATGATAAGAACATGAAAATAGTTTTGTATTGTAATATGATCACCAAAAGCGTCCATAGCAACCATATTTATACCTTAGCAACGCTATGAAGGAGACAGTAAAATGGGTTTCGACCAATATGTAACTGTACTGCTTGTAAGGCGTAATCTTCATGCATACTTAATACTTCAAAATTAATATAATAACAAAAAGAATGTCTCCGGAGTAATATTGTATTTCAGTTTCTACGCATAGTTTTTTTTATATAGAACATCATTATATAAAAGTATTTATTTAATGCCAGAAAGATATAATACATTTAATACAGACCTAACAATTTGTGGAAATTTTCAGATAGCAATTAATATTTTACAATGATATGCAAATACTACATTAATTTGACCAATCAAATACACTATAATGTTAGACATTGTAAGTATTAATCGTTAAATACATTATACCGTAAATTGCATCATCAATGAAGCGATACGACCAGGATGATATACAATGCATGTCATTTATCACAGCACTTACTGGTCACTTGTAACGATACTATTCAAAATCTGTCTGAACTGGAACAAACAAAATGTTGTATTTGTTTTAAATGTGCATCACCATCAAGTCCGTCAACTATACAATTATCGTTTCCTTTATTTTCCTACAAATACGAAGAACAACAGAAATAAAGAACAATACAAATACTTCTCAAACGATATTGAAAGAAAAGAAAATTCATTCAGGCCACACCTTACATAATGACATACACTTGGACAGACACGCATAATAGTATAATAATAGCACGCATTCCATACTATAAGGTAGTATAACACAAAGCAGTGATATAATTGGTGCTATAAAAGTTATTTACAGTGATATTGACGATGATGAAGTAGGTACAATAGACATATTTACACTCCACACTATCAACATATAAAGTAATACCATTTTCTTACTAAGCGATCATACATTATTATAATAAACAGAAGTAGAAATATCAAAAGGCATTGTACAGTATTGTTATAGGTAGTATTACTGATGCATAACTCACAATCCAAAATTCAATAGAACCTATGGCAAGGAATTGGTAAGTTTAACTGGCAGAGTTAATGCATTTTTGTATCTGTAAATCAAGGTATATCAACTATAACCATTTTAGTTTGAAAAAAATAAAAGGTATTTTGTCTACATGCTGCATAAAAATAAGCACAACATGTACATACATTATTTGATAAATTGAAGGAAATAGTACATACTTGTAGGTACTATTTTAAGATTTTGTTTGCAATGTTAAATATGACTTAACCAGATGTAGAAATACACGTTTCTTCTCAACACTAAAAGTAAATGCAAAAACATTTGCTGCCGAAACCTGTTGTGCATTATATCATTATACTGTACAGTACCAAAAATAAGTTAACCCCAGTACTGTACTGTATATACTGTACATGTATTACACTGCCCTGCAGGTAGGGCGTAAGAATTGTACCTGCTGCCCCCATTGCATGATCGTAAGAGGCGACTGAATTTGTGATCTTATCTTTTCTTTTCTTTCTTACAAACTTTCGTCTTCCTAATGTCTCCCTTGACAATGCCTCACTTTTGGCCTTTAGTTGAGCGTTCGCCGCTGTGAGGAAGGCTTTGGGTTCTGTCCCCTGGCCGAGACATACCAAAGTCTTTAAAAATGGTAGTTGCTACTCCTGCTTAGCGCTCAGCATACAAGGAGTGGGACGACTGGTTCGCCTGTTGTCCGTATAATGTGACCGGGTGGGGTGTGCTGCTAGGTGTCTTCGGCAGTATGCTTCAGTGCGGTAGCACTATAAATCGGCAAAAGTTATGACCTATCACAAGGAGACTTAACACGAACATACCGCAGCCTCCCAAAACACACATACGCACTCACCACACGCATGCATGTCGCACGCACGGGAGGCCGTCCTTAAATGACCTTAGCTGTTAATAGGACGTTAAACAAAATAAACCAAACCAAACCAAACATGTATTACATGTATCATGTTAGCCCGAGTTTCCTCTGACCCTGTCACCATGCCTGGCCTAAACCAGACATGGTGACAGGGCTAGAGGAAACTCGGGCTAGTATCATGTATGTCTTAATTACTGTCAGTAACGTTACTGTTTAAACATCAATATGTATAAATTTAAACTCACTACTGTGATTCAGTTTAAAACTCATCAGTCGCAAACTCACGATAACCTCTTATACGGGCCTGGGACTACGCTTAGTACTACAGTTGTTGAACATAAGTGAGTTCGCAAAATTAATTCTGCTATATGTTCTATGTATTTTCATTTTGTTTCTATCAATTACCCAAACTTCATTCGTGGATTGATTTTAACGAAATTTTGTGTGTTGAAAAGGAAATATCTTTAGAGTTTTACCGAATAATTTACAGGTACAGTAATATTGTAATAATAAGAGAAATCAAAAGTTATTTACAACATGAAAAGTTTGCAACGTCATTTGACGATACTTTGGTAAGCATATAAAGGAACACAATGCCACAGTAAATGTCGGTTGCATTGTTAATTTCAATTTCTTCCAACATTTGCAATACTATTCACCCGTGAATTACATGGCAAAACTCGATATATTTCTTTATCAACACACAAAATTTTATTACAATCCATTCATGAATGAAGTTTGGGTTATTGATAGAAACAAAATGAAAATATACATATAACATATAGCAGAATTAAATTTTGCGAACTCACGTGTGTCCAACAACTGTAGTGTTATGACTATTAGCTGCGATAACGTAGCCCTGGACGACGGACGGACAATTTCTGACAGATGGTCGTTGTGTAGGAAGGGTATGAATATTCGTTCTATGACTCTATAAGGTCAACTTCAGGGCGTAAACGTATCTGGATCACATACTTTGTTATGATCTTCTGATTAAGTAAAAAGCGGAACACCATATCATGCTATCAGGGCATTCTTTTCTGTTTCAGGCCGTTTCCAAGAGCGAAAATAGAAAATTATGTGGAAACCATCTCAAGATATACAGACGAAGTATTTCGCAGACTATTTCGTCTATCAAGGGACACTTTTCATATATTTGTTAGTTTCATCAAGGAATGTATAACAGAGAAAGAAAATATGGGAGGACTTGAACCCATCATAATTGAAGAACAGTTGTATATTACATTGTGGTACCTCGGTGAGAATGACACTATACAGAAAATTGCAGACAGATTTGGTGTGGGTGAAGCCACTGTTACACAATGTCGTAACAAAATCCTGAAGATTGTGCTGAAAAACTTAAAAAAGAAATTTGTTGTATGGCCTACTCATGAGGAAATGCTTGAAGAGGAGAACCTATTTGCTGCTCGTAATGGATTCCCTGATATTGTCGGAGCTTTAGATGGAACTCGCATCCCTATCTCAAAACCAAGAGATCACCCTCAGACGTACGTAAATCGCAAAGGTTTCCATTCCATTCAGCTTCAGGCAATATGTAGACATAATATGCGATTTAGCCATCTCTATGTCGGGTATCCTGGAAGTGTGCATGATGCCAGGGTACTAAGAAATTTATATCTGTGGGATGTTGGATTACAACGTTGTAATATGCAGCATCATGTCTTGGCAGATGGGGCTTATCCCTTACGAAGATGGCTACTGACTCCTTTTCGAAACAATGGCCACCTAACCCTCAGGGAAAAGAAGTACAATAAATATCACTTCGATTAGAGTGGCCATAGAAAGGGCATTTGGTAATTTGAAAGGCAGATTTCGGAGACTACTTAACTTGCAAACACACAGTGTCAAAACTGCATGCAAAGTTATAATGGCATGCTGTGTTCTTCACAACATATACATTATACAAGGAGATGTGGATCTGGCAGATTTTTTGGATGACTATGAGGAACCTGATGAAATTCTACACAATCATCTGATTCAGGAGAGGGTGTACTTAAAAGAAATAGAATTGCAAATGCTCTCATGTGAAATTACAAAAGTACTGGTTTGAAGTTGTACCTTGGACATATACTGCATACTACACATCACAAAATGTTTAATTAGTTTTGTCAATTAAGTGATTTTAATCACTTAAGCATATGATCATTTCTATTGTCAGAGACATTGTGTGCGAGGAATACTATCCATAGCATATATATTATTAGCTCACCTGGTCCGAAGGACTAAGGTGAGCTTATGCCATACCGTGGCGTCTGTCGTCCGTCTGTCTGTCCGTCCGTCTGTCCGTCCGTCAACACTTGACTTATTTGACTTCTTCTTCATAACCGCTGATCGGAATTTAACCAAATTTGGTCAGAAGCATCCCTTTGGGTAGGGGACTCAAAATTGTACAAATGATGGGGCTGACCCCCTTGGGGCCTCTGGGGCGGGGCCAAAAGGGGCTAATTTGGCGCTATTGATATAAACGACTTCTCTGAAACCAAGCAATGGCTATCGCTCATATTTGCCTGGTTGGATCATTATAGGGTGGGGACTCAAAATTGTACAAATTATGGGGCTGAGGGGCGGGGCCGAATGAGGTCAATCCAGCTATATTGATATAAACGACTTCTTCTCTGAAACCGAGCAATGGCTGTCGCTCATATTTGCCTGGTAGCATCACTGGGGTGGGGATTCAAAATTGTACAAATGACTGGGCTGACCCCCCAGGGGCCTGAGGGGCGGTGCCAAATATGGTCAATCGGGCTATATTCATATAATTGACTTCTTCTCTGGAACCAAGCAATGGATATCTCTCATATTTTACTGGTAGCATCACCTTGGGGTAGGAATTTGAAATTGTACAAATGACGGGGCCGACCTTCCTGGGGGCTGGGGGCGGGGCCAAAAGGGGTCAGTTTTGCAGAATTGATATAAACGACTTCTGCTCTGAAACTAAGGAATGGATATCGCTCATATTTGCCTGGTAGCATCCCTATGGGGTGGGGATTAAAAATTGTACAAATGGTGGGGCTGACCCCCCTGGGGGCCTTAGGGGCGGGGCCAAAATTGGTCAATTTTTCAGAAACTAAGCAATGGATATTACTCGCATTTGTATGGTAGCATGGTTATGGGTTGGGGATTCAAAATTGTAAAATGTTGGGGTTGACCCGGGTTGCCAGGCGGCTGGGGGGGGGGGGGGGGGGGGGGGGGGGGGGGCAAAAGGGGTCAATTTGGCTAAATTGATTTAAACAACTTCTTCTAATGGTTTGAATGGTATAATCCTATTGGGGTAGGGATTCAAAATTGCATAAAGGAAGGAGCTGACCCCCCAGGGGGCAGAGGGCAGGGTCAAAAGGAGTCAATTGGTCTGAACAAGTTTTCTGAAACTAAGCATGGATATCACTCACATTTGTGTGGTAGCATCCCTATGGGGTCGCACCAAAAGTCAATTTCATTTCATGGATTAATGCACTTGTTGGCATTTTTGGTATTAAAATAAAACCAATGTACATGTACCGATATAAAATGCTTATGATATATATTGACATAGCAATACCAGCGACAAATAGACTTAAGCATCATTCTTGTTTCATATCTCATGAAACCAGGTGAGCGATACAGGCCCTCTGGGCCTCTTATACGTAGTTGTCATATATGTTCAAAGAAGTGATGCGTCCAAAAGTAGGTCACTGTGACCATGGATATCTTTTTGACAATTCTGGAGTAGAATTTCGATATGGTTGTGTATTGTACTTGCGCTTTCTGAAATATGATGACTTCCTTAAATAGTAAAGTAATGAACAACTCTTCCTTGTTTTTCTTTCTTTAATAACACCAAATAAATAAAAAAAAAACAAAAAAAAATGTTTTTTATATTCTTACCTGAAGATCTTTCCAAGTCCGAAGGATCGTAGAGAGGAAATAGTCCTCTCTCGGCTCCATACCGGGCACACATATCCCACTCATTCGTTCCTTTTGAAACGAGAGGATCCACTGGTGTGTTATGCATGTGATGCTCAATTCACAGTGGAGTATTTTTAGCTCACCTGGATCGAAGGGCCGGTGAGCTTATGGCATGCGTCCGCCCGTCAACTTTTCCTTTAAATCGCTACTTGTCCTAAACTACTCAGTGGATTTTGACCAAATTTCCTCTGAAGCATCCTTGGGTGAAGGGGAACCAATTTGGTATAAACGATGGGTCTGGCCCCCCAGGGGCCTGAGGGACGGGGCCCAATAGGGGAAATATAGCAAATTCTTTAAAATCCTTCTTCTATAGAAATGAAGGGATTCGATTCATATTTGGTCTGAAGCATCCTTGAGTGAAGAGGAATACTTTTGTATAAACGGTGGGTCTGGCCTCCCAGGGGCCTGGGGGGTGGGGCCCAATAGGGGAATATAGCATATTCTTTAAAATCCTTCTTCATCTGCAGGAATAATGGGATTTGATCCATGTTTGGTCTGAAGCATCCTTGGGTAAAGGGGAACCAATTTTGTATAAACGGTGGGTCGGGCCTGAGGGGCGGGGCCTAATAGGGGACATATAGCAAATTCTTTGAAATCGTTCTTCTGTAGGAATAAAGGGATTTGATCCTTATTTGGTCTGAAACATCCTTAGGTGAAGGGGAACCAATTTTGTATAAACGGTTGGTCTGGCCCCCAAGGGGCCTGAGGGGCGGAGCCCAATAGGGGAAATATAGCAAATTCTTTAAAATCCTTCTTCTGTAGGAATAAAGGGATTTGATCCATATTTGTTCTGAAACATCCTTGGGTGAAGGGGAACCAATTTTGCATAAATGGTGACTGACCCCTGAGGGGCCTAATGGGCGGGGCCCCATAGGGGGAAAATAGGTAATGTCTTCAAATTGCTACTAGTCATAAAGATTTGAATGGATTTGAACCAAATTTAGTGCGAAACATCCTTGGGGAAGGGGAACAGATTTTGCATAAATGGTGACTCTGACACCTGAAGGGCCAAATGCGCGGGGCCCCATAGGGGAAATAGAGGTCATTCCTTCAAATCGCTACTTGTCATAAAGTTATGAAAGGATTTGAACCAATTTTTTTTTGTATTTAATTTATTTTTGAAGAAAATTATTTATACATAAATACAAACAAATCACACATCTCTTACATTCTCTGAAATGTACATCATAGAATTCCTTCTTTTAAACATTTTAATATTTGTCACACATATCCATCTACAGAGGCTACTTACACACTTGCAAATATATAATGACATACAGAACAGTTTATACACATACACTTACTCACATGTCTGCTCATGTAGTTAGAAACAACAATAGCCAAATACATATCACTCGCATGCACTTCCTTACATACATCTACATTCATTTAAGACATATAGAAATTTTTTATATACTTACAATACACATATACACAACCAATCTTACACACGCACTCACTTACACGCACAGACAAAAAATGAGGGAGAAAGAAGAAAAGAAGAAGAAAAGAAAAAATGAAAAGATTGAATTTCCTGTAAAATCAATTTTGTTTATGAAAGAGAGAGAGAAAAAGAGAGAGGGAAGTAGAGCGAGAGAAGGATGGAGAGACGATGGCAAAACCTAGATATAGGCACTACTGACATATCAGGGCTGAGGTCATAGACCTAAAAATTATATAAAGAAGATGGAGGAAATAATTATAACAATGTTCAACTGGATGTAAGAAATAAACATGTCTTAACCAAAAATTTGTATTAGTTTTTCCCATTTCTTCCAATCATTTACAAATTTGTATTTTGTAACCTGGCATTTCTTGCTGGTAATGAATTTCTGTATTTTATAGTGATCTACAATAGAATACAAAAATGATTGAATATTTAGCGATTTATGCAAACATCTACACCTATACATGTACTGCTTTATCAGGAAAATAATTAGATTGTCCACTTTAAAAGCTGGATTGTTGTTATTATCTATTTTACCAAATAACAAAGTTTGTTTATTTATTGTGAAAGGGATGTATAATGCAATCAACAGCTCATCAAAGCTTTCCAAAAAAATTTGTACTTCATCACACTCCCAAAATAAATGCACAATTGTTTCTCTATCCGAATGGCAAAAGTTACAAAAAGGGTTATTTAATAATTTTGTTTTAAACAGTAGAGTGTTGGTTGTTAGAATGTCAGTCTTCATCATTATATTCAAAGTGTTCTTCCCATTTTTCTTTGCCCTTGGCTTCAAGTGTTTTTGGTATTCAATAATTTGTATATTCTTTTCACCCCCTTGATATTTCCAAGGAATACTGAAATATGTGTTGGCAACACATGATATAACAATTCACTTGTATCCAAATTTTGTAAATATTCCCTAATGGCAGATAATATTCCATTATATTTAAAAAAATTTGTATTAATGTTATATCTAACTGAAAATTCTTCATATGAGAAAAAAGATTTGGATCTGATATCTTTTAAAAAATCACTAATCATGCCATTTTGAATAAAAAAAGTCTCACCACCAATTCTTATATTGTTATTGTACCATACTGGGGTTTGTATGAGTGATCTCCCTTTGACTACTTTCATATTATAACAGTTTTCCAGTCTTGACCATGCCCCTAGCACATCTTTCCAAAATATATTACTTGATAATTCTTGACTTATATTTAAAAAATTTCCTCCGAATTTCAAGAGTTTATTTAAATTTACAGCTTTTGACAACATTGATTTCCATTTTCCTGAGGATGAATATAATCTTTTTACCCAACTAAGTTTTAGTGAATCAACAAAATTGTGAATATTTAATATTTTTAAGCCACCTTTATTATATTCCTGCATTATAACAGATCTTTTCACCTTATCTACTTTACTATTCCACAAAAATTCAAAAAGTACGGAATTGATATTTTTTATGGTTTTTTCATCTGGGTTAGGTAGTGTAATAAATAAATGATTAAATTGTGATATCATAAGTGATTTGATTAAGTGGATCTTCCCTATTGGTCTTATGTTTCTCCTTTTCCAAGCATTGATTATACATTTTAGTTTAACTATTTTTTTTATCAAAGTTCATTTTAACCATTTTATGTTGATCCACACAGAAATCGAATCCTAATAATGTAAACCTCTCTTTCCCCCATTGTAAGTTATATTCAGGTAAACAAATTTCCTGGCTATACTTTTTACTACCTATCCATATGATCTCTGTTTTATCAATATTTATTTTCAAACCTGAAATAGATGCAAACATATTCAGTTCCTTTAATGATTCTTTCAGAGACTGTTCCGTTTCATCTAATGTCAAATAGGTGTCATCTGCATATTGCGATAGTAAAATATTTGTATTTTCAATATTAATACCATGTATATTCCTATTATTCCTAAATCGAATCGCACGGATTTCTGCACATAAAATGAAGATGTATGGTGCAATCGGGTCGCCCTGTCTACAACCTCTATTAATTTTGAAAAAAGATGAAAGATTTCCCCCCTGATTTATAGTGGCCCCCACATTAAAATTCAAAAGTTTAACCCATTTTAATATGTCGTTTCCGAAACCAAAAAAATCTTAAAACTTTAATTATAAAATTCCAGGAGACCAAATCGAAAGCTTTCTCAAAGTCAACCATTAAAACCATTCCTGGGATGTCATTTTCTTCTGTATATTGCATTACATCAAATAAAAGCCTAGTATTTTCCCCTATGTACCTCCCCACCAAAAATCCTGTTTGATCCTTGCTAATAATTTTACTAGTGGGGTGACACCTAAAGGAGTGTCACAGAAAGAATGAAGTGTAGTTAGGGAAGATAACTCTGGATGAGCACGAAAGACAGAAAAAAATAAATGCTGAGGGTGATACAGAATTGTCCGTCTTGAGTTCAAAGGTTCCATGCACGAGTCCTGGTTTACATCAAAATCGTTCAATGTCAATATTTCGACCAATAAGAAGCATCAGCGTGGTTATATGGCAATGAATCCCATGTGGTTGAATTCGAATTCCCCTATTTACAAAAATGTACCATTTTGCATCCAAATCCATTGTCTAAACTTCGACCAATCGGAAGCCTTGGCAATGATACCGATGCAATGGAATTTGCAGTCCCCTAATACCAATATATACCATATACCAATGGTAATCGAAATCAAAGAATATCTAAATTTTCACCAGGCAGAGGCAAATAAGTCTGCGGCGGCCATCTTGGCTGACCGATCGGAAAATAAAAGATCAGTTGCAAACCCCATTACCTTGAAGAACATTTGTGTCTTTTTTTTTAAGTGGGACACTAAATAGATTATTGGTTATCTTATAACACTGGTAACCCCAAAAACCTTTATTTCCTTTCCTTTAGCATAAATACCTTCACTTGCTCTTACAGTGCTAACATGCAAACCGTTGACGGTTCAGGTCGTGTATCACCTGGCACCACCCGACAACTCGGCGACCCATTTGTCGAACATCGTTGTAAAATACAGAAGACAGTGGGCGGGACCACGATACCAATTACCGCAGCTCATTATAACACGGGAGCGAATCAGCGCTCTCGGATTGACAGGCCACGTGCGACAGAAATAACAGACAACATGAGATTGATACAATGTTCAATTATATACAGGATTTTATTAGACTTCTCTATTAAATTTAACCGTGTCTATGATATATATAGTACTAAATTAGAAATGTAAGCAGTAGTCACTATACATATCCACATTTTTCAAACAGTTTTTCGCAGGCATGATTGGGAATGGCAGTAATTGCCAATGTCGTTGCGAGTTCAGTAAAGTTATATATATGTTAATGTAGCATTTTCCCGTAGAACGTTTCTCGTGAGGTGAAAAACGTACTCGGCAGCGTTCAGTTCTGGACTGTACGGGGACTGAAATAACAATTCGACGCCATGTTGACCAAAAAGATTACGTAGTAATTGTTCTCCGACCCTGTGATGATGAAACCGCAGTTATCAAGAATAATACAATAATCGGATTTCTAAATTCATTCCGTTGTTGTAAAAGTTGGTCAAAAAAGTTGATCATTTCTAGGGCATTTGACGGCCCCTGAATAATATCAAAGAAGTCCATCCAAAAAAAAAACAACAAAAAAAACACACAACACAACTTAACTGTGTAGGTGTACCTACAAAACTGTGTCCGTAATTCCTGTTTCCTGCCGTTTTAATGAAAACAATGAAACTTGCTCCGGTCGGAATAACATTATCTGTAAACGATTCTGCTGGAGTACACTGAATTCGTTTACGTGACATTCCTAAATCGTCCCAGATAGCCTTATTTATTAAATTTACTGACGGAACAGTATCGTCAGTACACACGTGTTCATTGAGTAGTTTAGTCCTGATCTGAAAATGAAGAACGTTGTCGGTAAGTTTTTTCTGTACATCATGATTTCTTGGTGTTTTCACGGAAGTAGAATTTTTTGCAATTTTCCTACAGCCTACATTATTGCACACAACCAGAGCCAAATCTGACTTCAAGTGAAAAGGCACTGGTTATAGCATGCCAAATTATGACAAAACACCAGATGCGTTTGACAGGACCTCCGTGATCGGTTAATCAAACATTCTTTGAGAAACTTCACATACGATTTTAAGTTTCCTTTCTCAAATTGACCCAAAAATAGGGATCTAGGGTAGGATTTATATATTATTATTATCACGGAAACGTGTTCAATACATAGGGATATGAAGTGGATTACATGTAAATGGAATAATTTTGTTAACATTTAATGATCTTCTGTCAAGGTAACATGTCAAGTCCCTCCGATAATAATACGCTAGGGTTTTCAAAAACATTCCTTTAATCAAAATCTATGAGAAAATGTTTAAACAATCGCCATGTTCATTTATCACAAGGGGACATACAGTATTGCCCAACACCTCAATTTCTTCCATGTTATCGCTATCGTTCCGACAACAGAAATGTGCAAAATTTATATAACGATGAGAACTACATGTGTGCCCAAATGAGAATAAGACGAGCTTCTGTGCCTACCAGTATTAAAATAAACACCGAAAATGTACAGAATAATTTACCGTACACAAATGCCATGTCTATCTACGGTTAATTAACCAATTAGTGATACTTGGGGATTTGAGATTTTTTTTACAATACTTAAATTGGGTTACGTTGAGAGTAAAACAGTCCTTTTAATTCAAAGATATTTCTTTTGCCACTTGGGAAAAGTACACAATTCCCATAAATATTTTATTTTAACAATCCACCCTTTATTCAAATGCAGTAGCACATATATACTTGTATGCGCTCCACAAGACAGACAATCGGTCTGTTATTTCTGTCGCACGTGGCCTGTCAATCCGAGAGCGCTGATTCGCTCGTGTGTTATAATGAGCTGCGGTAATTGGTATCGTGGTCCCGCCCACTGTCTTTTGTATTGCACAACGATGTTCGACAAATGGGTCACCAAGTTGTCGGGTGGTGCCAGATTATACACGGCCTGAACCGTCAACGGTTTGCATGTTAGCACTGTAATTTCCTCACTTTCACTTAATTTTCTCACCTGCACTTAATTTATTCGCGCGACATTTAAAACTCTCAAATACGTTTAAATATTAATACTGGCGAGAGGAATTGAAGGTTTGGGGGTTACCACTGTAATAATTTTCATAATTCTTCAGTTTTCTGGAATATGACACATTAATTGATTATGAGACATCAATTGGCATCTATGCAAGCATACGTTAGGGTCTCTCGTGTGTTGTTGTTCAGTGAGGTAGTCACCCACTACTATAAGGAGACCCAGCCTCAAAACGATCCTGATTGCAATATATACACGTGGTGATAAAACAACCAAACAATCAACCCTAAGTTCATCTTAGTAACAGATGTACTCGCGGTATTCTAATCGATAAATAATTACATATACGATCAAAGATAAAACAAATGTCATGCATATCATTATGATGTCAAAATCAGGGCTTCTAGGGACCACAAAACAAAATCAAAAGTAGATTGTGGGTTTTTCCCGTTTGGGCAGAAGATTTAATAGGAAGGTGAATGCATCCGGGCCTACTGATTGGATATTTAGGTGACTGGTGACGTAACATCCGCCACCTCTCGATAAAATACGACCCTTTTTCAAAACCCTATTGTGGCCGTTCTATGAAAGATATAGAAAAACTAAAGATACGGTTTTCTTCAGAACTATCTCTTCTTGTTATGTTTGGAGTTTCAAATTTTTGGATTGAATCGCTGATTTTTAAGGACCGGTTAAACAGAAGCTACCGGTCAAAGTGACGATTTTGGCATGTTTGACCCAAAATATCTCATAAATACGAATTTCCACAGGGATACCAGATACATCCAGACCTAGATCGAGCCGAGTTTTACAATGGTTCAAAATCCCTATCAAAATTGTATGTGTCATTTTTTCCACCCCAAATCGCTACAATAGCCGGCAAAAATCGCGAATTAGCTCATACTATCATTACGTTCCGTAAGGAACGATAACGAGTTATCGTCCCTTACTACACTTCATTCTTAACAAGTTTGAATAAATTCAAAAATAAATTTTAAATAAATTTTAAAATTTTAAAATAAATTCAAATAAATCTGTGTTTAACGCTGGCGTTGACTGGTGTGCATTTAACACTGGCGTTGACTGGTATGAATTTAAAATTTATAAATACATTTAAAATAAATAAATAAAACAAAAAAATCAATTCAAAGAAATCTGGATTTAACACTGGCGTTGACTGGTGTGCATTTAAAACTGGTGTTGACCGGTGTCCATTTAATACTGGCGTTGACCGGTGTCCATTTAATACTGGCGTTGACCAGTGTCCATTATCATAATACTGGCGTTGACCAGTGTCCGTTTAACACTGGCGTTGACCAGTGTCCATTTAATACTGGCGTTGACCAATGTCCGTTTAACACTGGCGTTGACCAGTGTCCATTTAACATTGGCGTTGACCGGTGTCCATTAAATACTATAGTTATTACAGTGTGCATTTCCATGTTGTGTGACGTCACAGCGAAACAGGGTGTCCCCACCCGCAGTAGGGGTTCGACTCCCGTCGACGGATGTTTTTTTAAATATATTTTTATTGTCTATTTCATTGCTTTGTTTATTCTACATTTCTTGAATATAAAATATAGTAAGAAACGAATAAAATATGTATTTAAATTCATTAATGAAACTCAATGACAGAATTAAACCATAAAATTGAATAAATTTGACTGACAATTAAATCAAATAGCCTTTAACATAGAAAACACTATAAAACCTTTCGTGCTTTGATTCCCACCAGGAGTCGAACCTGGGTCTCCTGCAACACAGTAGCAAGTGTGAAACCCCTTCACTATAGGAATGTGTATAGCACTACTTGATTTCAGACTGATTTTGTTGAATTTCTTAATACGGCATTTCGAAATATTTCCCCTCTGCTTTTACAAGGGCTTGGGACCTTCTAGCATTATGCTAGGCAGCATTACAAATATTTCTATATCTTTCCATTTAATACTGGCGTTGACCGGTGTCCATTTAACATTGGCGTTGACCAGTGTCCATTTAGTACTGGCGTTAACCAGTGTGCATTTTACACTGATGTAGACATACCAGTGTCAAATGGACACCGGTCAACGCCAGTGTTAAATGGACACTGGTCAACGCCAGTGTTAAATGAATACTGGTCAACACCAGTGTTAAATACAATTTCCGCTATCGTCCCTTACTGCACTTAAGCTGGTTCCGGATTTCAAATTTTCAGATTTTCCGAAAATGTGTTAGTGCGTTGGATTCTGGGTGTAAAAAGGCGGGAATTCTTCCCCAGTGCAGTGTAAATGTCTGGCTTACTGTCTTTCGATTATACGTACCCGTGTGCCCTTAGCGGAAACTGTTGCATCACGGACATGATGAACTTAATGTACCATATATGTCAAAACAAGATTAATCCTGTCTTTGGGATGGAGATATTTGTGAAAAATATGTAAAAAAAAAAAAAAAAAAAAAAAATGTGCCGAGAATTGTGTCGTTTGTATTTCCTCTGATATTGTAAAATTGTAAGAAATATAGGCAGTGACAGCAAAATACAACCAGCTCACCGAGCGCTACAAGTTCAATCAGACAAGCAGAACAGACGTAGTAACGTCACTCGTGACGTACGTCCGTACATGTAATAGACTCTCCGAAATGTGTGACCTCGCGGTACATATTACCTATGTTTAGAACCCTATTGTGACCGTTCTCTGATAGATATAGAAAAACTAAAGATACTGTTTTCTTCGGAATTACATGTACTTGTGATGTGTGGAGTTTCAATAAGATGGCTTTATGCGTTAATTCTCTAGGCCGAGTTGTGCAGAAACCAGCAGTCAAAGTGTCGATTTTGGCGTGTTTGTACTCAAAATATCTCCATAACTAGATTATTCCTAGATATACGGGATATGCCTGGACATACATGTAGATCACACCGAGTCTTATAAGTGTGGAAAGTTTTATCAAAATGTATAGAGTCGCTTTTCAGTTTGCTCCAGAAAGTGGTCTGAATTAGCCGCATGTACTTTACGTTCCGTCCTTCAATACACTACATTCCACACATTCTTGTGACGTAACACTCGTGACGTAACATCCGCCACCTCTCGATAAAATACGACCCTTTTTCAAAACCCTATTGTGGCCGTTCTATGAAAGATATAGAAAAACTAAAGATACGGTTTTCTTCAGAACTATCTCTTCTTGCTATGTTTGGAGTTTCAAATTTTTGGATTGAATCGCTGATTTTAAGGACGGTTAACAGAAGCTACCGGTCAAAGTGACGATTTTGGCATGTTTGACCCAAAATATCTCATAAATACGAATTTCCACAGGGATACCAGATACATCCAGACCTAGATCGAGCCGAGTTTTACAATGGTTCAAAACCCTATCAAAATTGTATGTGTCATTTTTTCCACCCCCAAATCGCTACAATAGCCGGCAAAAATCGCGAATTAGCTCATACTATCATTACGTTCCGTAAGGAACGATAACGAGTTATCGTCCCTTACTACACTTCATTCTTTATTTAAAACTGACTTAATTCTATTGGCTATTACCCCTGATGCTATTTTATATATAATGTTAAATAGTGTTATAGGTCTCCAATTTTTAATAAAATGACGTGGTTTGTCCTTTTTTGGAATGCAAGTAATTATCCCATGGCGTTGAGTAATAGATAGTTCCCCCTTCATATACCCATAGTTTAGAGATCGCACAATAAAGTTACCTAACTGCTTCCAGAAAAATTTTAAAAAATCTACAGTGTATCCGTCAGATGCAGGGCTTTTGTTATTTTTCATTTTTTTCAAAGTTCTGCCAGCCTCTTCTACTGATATTTTATAGACTCTGAAGCGGTAAGTTTTTGAATATTCTCAAAATCAAGTATAGAATCTAGAGTTGCGTCTTCTAGGTTATCATCTGAACTATAGAGCTTTTCATCAAAACATCTAATTTCTTGTAAGATTTCCTCTTGATTTGTTATAACTTTACCATTGTCAAACTGAATTTGGGCAACAATTTTTGATATATAATTGCTGTTTTCTAAACTGAAAAAATAACTTGTTGATTTCTCCCCTTCTTCCCATTTAGCTCTGGATCTTACAATACAACCTTTAATCTTTTTTATTCTAATTTCTTCCAGGTCCTTTTTCTTAACATTATCAATTTCTGCTAAATTTAGTATATTTTGTTGTTCTAACTCTTTAATGGAATCTATAAGCTTATTTTCATTCAAATTTTGTAATTTCCTTTTTATATACTGCATGAGATATAGTTTTCCCCCTTATATTCATTAACAAAGTCTCAAGAAAAAGTTGATCATCAATAGTCATCTGTAATTCTGAATCAGGTATATCAGTAATATTTTCAAGATTATAAACTGGTAAACAATATTGTTTTTTTGTTTCTAAAATAATGGTATTAACTACATCTATATATTCTTCGTCATATAGTAGAGAATTGTTAAATTTCCACAATCCTTTACCCTTCTTAAATTCATTAAGCTTAACAGTTATTTTTGGAAACGAGTGATCTGAACGGTAACCTATTTCTATTGTAGAGTCTTTTACATGTGATAGTAAATTTTCGGAAACTAAAAAAAAATCTATTCTTGACTGCTTCAATGGGTTTGATTTTCTCCATGTGTATCTAATGATTTCTGGGTGCTGCTCTCTATAAATATCGACTAAATTGTAATCATAAATAGTTTCTAAAATTTTTCCCCTAGCCTTTGGATTGTTCACAGATCTATAGCTTTTATCATAGTCTATATCTGGATTGATGACAAGATTAAAGTCTCCACATATAATTACCCTATCATTTCCAAAACTATCAATGGTTTCACTAATAATGTTGTAGAACTCTGGCTCATCTGAATTTGGACCATAAATTGTTATAATTGTGTATTTCGTATTTTTCAACTCAACTGAAATAGGAAGAAAGTTCCCTGTCATATCTTTTTTAATTTTATTTACTTTAAATTCAAAGTTATTCTTGAATAAAATTGCAACTCCTATGGCATTTGATCTAAAAGAATTAAAGTAACAGTCATAGCCCCATTCACTACGTGTAATATTTTCTTTTTCCTCTGTGAAGTGTGTATCCTGTAAGCAATATATGTTATGATTTTTAGACCTTAGATAGGAAAACGTATCCTTTCTCTTAATATATTCCCCCAGGCCCTGACAATTAGCTGTTAAGATATTTAAATCACTCATCTGTTATGCTCATAAAAGTTAACTATACAAAGGTTACCCACAGGGGCCTGCAATGAATAATAATGAAAATAGCAACAATCCAGACTCAGACCAATATACAATTTTATTTTAATATTGATCTCGAGCCCGGACCACCGCTACCTCCACTACTACTCACTACAAACCCCTGTGGGACAATTGTATCATACATGTTTGTCAATGCTAACATTAGCGTGTGAACGTTAGGGTTTACCATCGTAGAAGAAGGGATAGCTGAGAAGGTGAAAGACAGACAAAAGAAGAAAGATAATGTAAAACAAAACATTGGTGGTTACTTGGAAATCAACTACTGCTAACTGGCACTCACAGCCATTCTTCATCCGTACCAGACAGGAAGCCAATATTTACCGGAAGTACATTACTATTATATAAACATACGGGTATTTTATCCGGACTTGTTAAAAAATAATAATTAATAAATAAATAAAAAATAACACGATTTTAGCAAATATTTTAAACAGGTGTTTTGACAAAGCAACATCTTTTATTCTTATAAAGCATTTACCATCGACATTATATCACAGAAATTACTTCATAGTACAGTGTCATGACATTACCGGTTGACTGCCTGCTCCGGAAGGGAGTGTCTCAACGAAAAATACGAATAAACTTTGCTGATATGACCAAGTGTAAAAATAAATTCCGTAATTTATTAATATAACTTCTAAATTTAATAGTTAATTACACTTTTGCTCCCATGTGTACATATTTTAAATTACAATACGCTTTTAAAAATAGGATTGTAAATACATGGAATCGACTTCCCACACCAGTAGTAGATTCCCCGTCCACACGGGGGCATCTCAAAATGATAATCGATATATTGCATACTGCATAGGAAATAACTTGTGATATAATTGTCATGTACTAAATAAAAAGAATATAGCAATATTTTACATCATATGCATCGCAATTTGTCCTAAAAAAATCATGATTTTTGCTTTCTGATTCCGTATGATACAGCCATTTCAAAATCTTTTACCAATAGTTCAAGTGTGAAATAGTACATATATCAATATTACCATGTAATCGCATTTTATGCAAGTCTGTACCATTAAAAGACTATGAATCAATTGATTATACCGAAATAGGCTCTTTTGAACAAAAATTGCATTTATGTTCAAACAACTCGCATTCATAAGATCTTATTACAACAAATCCAGTGTACATAATAAAGATACACTGAACGAAATCTACAGATTTAAAAAAAATTGTGGGGATTTTCTTTATTCATAATATACAGCATTAAATAAAACTGCAGAGTTTGTTACAAAACCACATTAACGTAGGTAATATTCAAGGGGAGCCTACTCAATAGTTTATCTGCCAGTCTTACAAATCTTACTTAAATTATGCCGATAGTGTTACGGATAAAGGTTTAGTCTGTAGCGTACTAATCTAACTTCTGTTTTCATATTAACTTAAAATTTTGCTCCAATGTGTGCATATTTTGGAGTACAAACCAAATTTGTTCAGAAACATCATTGGGGGAAGGGTGAACAGATTTTGCATCAATGGTGACACTGACCCGCGAGGGGCCAAAGCAGCGGGGTCCCTTAGGGGAAATAGAGGTAATTCCTTCAAATCGCTACTAGTCATAAAGTTATGAATGGATTTGAACCCAATTTAGTGAGAAACATCCTTGGGGGAAGGGAAACAGCTTGTGCATAAATGGTGACTCTGACCCCTGAGGGGCTAAATGGGCGGGCCCCAGTAGGAGAAATACAGGTAATTCCTTCAAATTGCTACTAGTCATAAAGTTATGAATGGATTTGAACCAAATTCGGTCAAAAACATCATTTGGGAAAGAAGAACAGACTTTGCATAAATGATGTTTCTGACCCCCGAGGGGGCAAAGGGGCGGGGCCCATAAGGGAAATAGAGGTAATTCCTTTAAATCGCTACTAGTAATAAAGTTATGAATTGATGTTCTAAAAACAATTCTTCAGGTCTTTCAGACCCTTAGAGAGACTTGACTTCGTTATTTCTTTAACGCAGTTGGGATCCCCACACCGTAACCATCTGCCCTGCAGATAGGGCGTAAGAATTGTACCTGCTGCCCCCATTGCATGATCGTAAGAGGCGACTAAATTTGGGATCTTATCTTTTCTCTTCTTAACAACTTTCTTCTTCCTAATGTCACCCTTGACAATGTTTCACTTTTGGCCTTTAGTTGAGCGTTCGCCGCTGTGAGGAAGGTGTTGGGTTCTGTCCCCTAGCCAAGACATACCAGAGTCTTTAAAAATCGTAGTTGCTGCTCCTGCTTAGCGGTCAGCATACAAGGAGTGGGACGACTGGTTCGCCCGTTGTCAGTATAATGTGACCGGGTGGGGTGTGCTGCTAGGTGTCTTCGGCAGTATGCTTCAGTGACGTAGCACTTTAAATCGGCAAGAGTTTCGGCCTATCACAAGGAGACTTAACACGAACATACCGCAGCCTCCCAAAACACACATACGCACTCACCACACGCATGCATGTCGCACGCACGGGGGGCCGTCCTTAAATGACCTTAGCTGTTAATAGGACGTTAAACAAAATAAACCAAACCAAACCATAACCATATATAGCATTGTTTGAGATTGACAAATAAAACGAATTGAACATGAACATTATTTTGACATTTGGTCTAATCCAACCAGGTGAGCGATACAGGCCCCATGGGCCTCTTGTTTAATAGAATGTTCCGATTTCAAGCACATTCGTGATAAATACTTTCGAGTCCCGGATATGAAAACACTATTTAGCTACTTGAAAGAAATCGATCTATTTGATAGACTTTGATGTCTTTGACTTTCTATTTATATCACAAAATTGACATAATCTATTCGTACATATATATTTTACCATTTTTAACCAACATTTTTATCATAATGATCTAAACATACAATTCGAATGTTTTTTAAAATGACAAATTTTATCTGATTTTAACGTTAAAAATAGGAAAATACGATAGTATATTGTTTGGCCCTAAATGACCCTAGTTGTCGATGGGCCGTAAAACATAAACAAACAAACCGAAGAGGGGAAATAGAGGTACTGCTTTTAAATCGCTACTCGTCATCAAGTTATGAATGGATTTGACCCTAATTTGGTCAGAAGCATCCTTGGGGGAAGGGGAACAGACTTTGCATAATTGGTGGCTCTGACACCCAAAGGGCCGAAGGGACGGGCTCAATAGGGGAAATAAATGTAATTCATCTAAACCTCTACTAGTCGTAAAGTGATGAAAGCATATTCTCTGGAACTGTTGGTTATTGAGAAGTCGTTTAAAGATTTTAGCCTTTTTGACTCCTGTGACCTTGAATGAAGGTCAAGGTCATTCATTTGAATAAACTAGGTAGCCCTTTACCCCAGTATGCTACAGGCCAAATATTAGGTATCTGGGACTGTTGGTTATTGAGAAGAAGTCGTTTAAAGATTTTAGCCTTTTTGACTCCTGTGACCTTGAATGAAGGTCAAGGTCATTCATTTGAACAAACTAGGTAGCCCTTTACCCCAGCATGCTACAGACCAAATATCAACTCCCTGTGATTCTTGTTTTTTGAGAAGTTGTTTAAAATTTTTAGCCTTTTCGGCCCCTGTGACCTTGAATGAAGGTCAAGGTCATTCATTTGAACAAACTAGGTAGCCCTTTACCCAAGCATGCTACAGACCCAAGATCAACTCCCTGGGACTCTTGGTTATTGAGAAGAAGTCGTTTAATTTTTTTTAGCATATTTGACCCCTGTGACCTTGAATGAAAGTCAAGGTCATTCATTTGAACATACTTGGTAGCCCTTCACCCCAGCATGCTACAGGCCCAATATTAGGTCTCTGGGCCTTTTGGTTATTGAGAAGAAGGTCCTTGAATGGAAAAGTTGACGCCGGACGGACGACGGACGGCGGACGCCGCGCCACGGCATAAGCCCTTCGGGCAGGTGAGCTAAAAACTAAGAACTTAATATCAATTCCCAATTGTCATTTTAGAATATTCAACAAATACTTTTAAAATCATATTTCAAATGAATGAATCCGTCAGAACCTAATACCAACCCAAAATGGGAGTTAAATTTATTCAGTGTATACCTTTTAAAACCATAATACTTCAAAGAAAATTCAGCAAGTCTTCTAATCTATTTTTTCTTACTAGAATGGGAGGAACAAATGGAATGTTGGATCCAGAGTCAAATTTCAACAACCTGAAGACTACTTGTCCTAAATACATATTTAAAGCAGCAAAAGTTCAAAGAATACAATCAATTATAACTTAAATGTCATTGAATAAAAATTTTCTTATTTTTCAATAATAAGACTTAATATAAAATAATTATTTTTGAATTAAAAAAGTATTTACCAAAATTTATCAAAATAAATAAAAAACAGTCTAACTGGTTGTTTGTTCTGCGTTCCTCTCAGCCACAATGTGAAAGTAGGTCGCCAATTGATGATAACCATCCTTAGAAATGTCCATTGTCTGGTCAAATCAAAACTTTTTTGACCGGTAGAAAATCCCCTCTTTACGATACACCGATGTCCGTCGATATTACGGGATTGGACCAAATCCACAGCTGCTACATGTACCTTCGAACAAGCAACAACGACTATAACCATCAAACATGCTAAGCCTAACCCTGTCATGCTTGTGTTTACTTTTTTCCTATAGCGAGATTATCGGATATCCTCACGCATAATGTTCGACGAGTTCCGAATGAAGAATAAATTTAATTGCGCAGTTATCAGAAGAGTCATTTTAAAGGTAAAAATATTATTTTAACGTAAAAGGCTATGTCATCACATTAAAAGTTGGTATCGTTTTCACTGTAAAAGTTGAGCTGAACATGGTATAATGTAGTATGACCTAGTAGACTAAACACCATTGTAAGCCTTAGTAGTTTAAGGGGCGTAACTCCTTCGAAATTACGCAATACATTCACAGTTTTTAATTGATTTTATTATTTTTTCCTGAAGTCGTTTAATCAATTTTAGATCACGTGAAAATAGGTTAGATAAACAAAAAGGTAAGAACCTATACATCTTTAGAGTATGATTTTATTATATAAATAAAACTATACTCTGATGGTTAAAATTAAAATTCTAAAAATAAAACAAAACACTGCGCATGTGGGTTAATGTTGCGTCCCATTTCGTTGCTCATTAGTGTATTCATGTAAAATACACATTATTGTACATTGTTGCAACTTGTACATTCCGATGACGTCACATTATTTACAGATCCCGCGTTGTGTCTGCACTGCCGGACACGAAAGCTTCATTCTGTGTTTATTTTGTGTTTTTGTTGGTTTTCTTTTATTTCATTTGATCAGATATGTTAAAACAACCTCAATAAATATGAGTTGTGATTGTAGTTTTAAGAAAAAAACGGCATGTTGCGCAAAAGACTTCAACTTTCACTTTGTCAGTGCATTCGTGATCGCGGCTTAGATCGGCTGCCATGGCAACGACGAGGACGGTGGTTTTACCACAGTGTCGAATCTACAAACTTGTTTGTACAACCGAAAACTTCTAACTATACAGTATGTCTTTGGAAATCATCTGTCAATAATTAATTGAATTAATTACGATCCATTCCATTCGTTTATCAACGTTTGTTCGTTTCTATGTGCCGATTTCGATACTTAAAACAGTGAACAGTTCCAATATTGAAGCGTGAACATTAACACTTGTTCTATAAATCGTCCTAGAGCACCCTACTACCCAAAATTGATACTTATGAAACAGACAAGAGCGTAAAGGTAATTGTACGAGAACAACGAAAAGTGCTGTACATTCTTTCGAAAAAAGACTAACATCGTCAAAATTATTAAAAAAATAGTCAATTAATCGGCAATTCGTCAATTAATACCAGTTTATAACGCCGTTATGTAACCGTACGTGAATAAATAGAAGAATGTACAGCACTTTTACTCGGTTTCTTAGTACGATGAACAAGTGTATCATGTTTGTTTGTACGGCAGAATACGTTAGTTGGGTGCTCTAGCCATATTTACCGACCAAGTGTTAATGTAGTCCTTCGTGCCGGTCACGTGACCACGCGACAATACGAGGACCGACGAAAACATCCCGATAAGGACGTTGGACACCTAACATTAAAATCCGGTCAAGGAAACAAACAGAACTGACGGGGAAATTGTTAAAAACATCACGATTTTAGTTCTTTTTAATTATATATGCAACATTAACCAACATGCGTAAATATTAGTTTGGTATGGCCTAAGTTTATGGTGTAGCCTAAGTTTATGTAGTCGGACACCATATAAAAATTAAAACGCCTTGTCAGTGGTCAATAAACTGTATTCGGTTATGACAAAGTCATCCACCCAAAGTGGATGTAGTTATACCACCTATTTAAAAATTCAAATGTGAAGCTGTCCAATGAAATTTTGACAGACTACACCCAAACCGTTGCTTAAAAGTTACCGTCAACATACAAAACGCGCACTTTCAGCAAACATCTCAGACTGAAATACTGTCTTTGTTGAAAATATAAAAGTTGAGGATGGAAATGTATAGTAAAGTGTCAGTAGTCTTCTACCAGAAAGGGTGGAAACTTGAAAGCAAAGTTACACCGAAAGTAAAGGTAAACATGTTTAATACTTGTACATTTACTTTTAAAATATATTTCATTTTTTTTCATTTAATGTTTACATACTTATGTTTTTACGATGGTGGGCTATTCAAATCGCCCTGCGTCCGTGGTCCGTCCCTCCGTCCAAATTGACTTCTTCTTCATAACCACACATCAGAATTTGACCAAATTTGGTCATAAGCATTCCTATGGGTAGGGGACTCAGAATGGTACAAATGATGGGGCTGACCCCCTGGGGCGGGGCCAAAAGGGGTCATTTTTGCGCTATTGATATAAACGACTTCTTCTCTGAAACCAAGCAATGGCTATCACTCATATTTGCCTGGTAGCATCACTATGGGGTGGGGATTCCAAATTGTACAAATGAAGGAGTTGACCCCCCAGGGGCCTGAGAGGCGGGGCCAAATGTGGTCAATCTGGCTATATTGATATAAACGACTTCTTCTCTGAAACCAAGCAATGGCTATCGCTCATATTTGCCTGGTAGCATCATTATGGGGTGGGGATTCCAAATTGTACAAATGATGGGGCTGACCCCCCAGCGGCCTGAGGGGTGGGGCCGAATGTGGTCAATTTGGCTATATTGATATAAACGACTTCTTCTCTGAAGCGAGGCGATGGATATCGTTCATATTTGCCTGGTAGCATCACTATGGGGTGGGGATTAAAAATTGTACAAATGATGGAGCTGACCCCCAGGGGCCTGAGGGGCGGGGCCAAATGTGGTCAATTGGGCTTTATTGATATTAGCGACTTCTTCTCTGAAACCAAGCAATGGATATTGCTCTTATTTGCCTAGTAGCATCACTATTGGGTGGGCATTCAAAATTGTACAAATGGTGAGGCTGACCCCCGAGGGCCTGAGGGGCGGGGCCAAGAGGGGTCAATTTGGCTGAATTGATATTAGCAACTTCTCTGAAACGAAGCAATGGATATTGCTCTTATTTGCCTGGTAGCATCACTATTGGGTGGGAATTCAAAATTGTAAAAATGGTCAGGCTGACCCCCCGGGGGCCTGAGGAGCGGGGCTAAGAGGGGTCAGTTTGGCTGAATTGATGTGAACAACTTCTTCTCTGAAACCTAGCAAGGGATATCGCTCATATTTGCCTGGTAGCATCCTTTTGGGTAGGGATTCAAAATTTTATAAAGGAAGGAACTGACCTCCAATCCCCCCGGGATGCAGAAGGCGGGGTCAATTGGTTTAAACAACTTCTTTTCTGAAACTAAGCAATGGATATCACTCACATTTATGTGGTAGCATCCCTATGGGGTTGTTCCAAAAGTTAATTTTATTTCATGGATTAATGCATTTTTTGACATCAAATCCTCACGTAGCCATATAAAATGCCTATGATATATTGACATAGCAATACTAGTGACAAATATCATCATTCTTGTTTCATATCTTATAAAATCCAGGTGAGCGATACAGGCCCTCTGGGCCTCTCGTTTGATATGGCATCATTGTCGAAGCAAAATTCAGGTATAAAGTTCTTGTTGATGGTTATCAATGTATTCAGCCGCTTCCTTTGGGTCGAACCTATCAAAACAAAAACAGCAAACGAGGTATTGGGAGCATTCAAGAAAATAGCTGAGAGAGGTAGAATCCCCCAAAAAATCCATTCGGATTTGGGTAAAGAATTTAATAATAAATGGTTTAAAAATTGGTGTCATAATAATGACATCCATTTTTTTACTACACAGAATGAAATTCACGCTCCAATGGTAGAGCGTGTCAACGAACATACCGCAGCCTCCCAAAACACACATACGCACTCACCACACATGCATGTCGCACGCACGGGAGGCCATCCTAAAATGACCTTAGCTGTTAATAGGACGTTAAACTGAATAAACCAAACCAAACCAAAGAACATTCAAGACTATGATATTTCGCTACTTTACTAGATACAGAACCTATAGGTACATCGACGATTTACAGAAATTTGTCGATTCGTATAATGCTACACCTCACCGCTCCCTCAATGGAACCGCCCCAAAAGATGTAAATGATAACAACCAAGCAGATCTTTTTGCTAACGTGTACTTGAGGTTTGGTTTGGTTTATTTTGTTTAACGTCCTATTAACAGCTAAGGTCATTTAAGGACGGCCTCCCGTGCGTGCGACATGTATGCGTGTGGTGAGTGCGTATGTGTGTTTTGGGAGGCTGCAGTATGTTCGTGTTAAGTCTCCTTGTGATAGGCCGGAACTTTTGCCGATTTAAAGTGCTATCTCACTGAAGCATACTGCCGAAGACACCCAGCAGCACACCCCACCCGGTCACATTATACTGACAACGGGCGAACCAGTCGTCCCACTCCAAATATGCTGAGCGCTAAGCAGGAGTAGCAACTAGCATTTTTAAAGACTCTGGTATGTCCCGGCCAGGGGACAGAACCCAAAACTTTCCTCACAGCGGCGAACGCTCAACTAAAGGCCAAAAGTGAGGCATTGTCAAGGGAGACATTAGGAAGAAGAAAGTTGTTAGGAAAGAAGTGAAAAGATAAGATCCCAAGTTTAGTCGCCTTTTACGATCATGCAATGGGGGCAGCAGGTACAATTCTTACGCCCTACCTGCAGGGCAGGTGTACTTGAGGGAAAAGAATATTAAAAGTAAAAAAATAACACTTAAGAAACCCAAACCCTACAGATTCAAGATAGGAAGTTTAGCTCGCATTTCACACACAAGACAACTGTTTAAGCGTGCGTATCAGCAGCAATGGTTTTCGGATATATTTAAGATAAAGAAAAGATTTCTTATGCAGGGAATACCGCTATATCAACTGATAGACTCTTTAGGTGACATCATACACGGGAATTTTATCAGTCAGAATTACAACGAGTTGAAAAAGACGAGCAAACATTATGGTTTATAGAGAAAAAAATACGCAAACGTAGGAGGGGAGGGGAGATCGAGTGGCTTGTCCAATTCGAAGGATGGCCATCTAAATATAACCAATGGATTCTCCAGAAAGACATCAAAGACGTCACAGAAAGCTAACATGACACACTACGTAATCATTAATAGTGACAAAAATATGGACTACTTCCCCAACAACAAGCCATACCATTTTCGATGTCAATTGAAGGCACCCATCATTCTAAGTGGTATGTGGAGTGTAGCACTCGTCGACATAAGTATAACCACAGTCAATATAAAGACGAGAGAAAATATATATGTACATTGTAATCTCGTGGGAGAATCCATAGTCGATGGTGCTACGAATGGTGAAAGCTCAAAAGGTTGCAACCTGGAGTCAAACATTCGACAATCTTCAGTTTGTTCCTGTAAATAAATCAGAAATAAGAGATATAGAAATATTTATAAAAGACGATAACGAGAACCCGGCTTCATTCCTGAAAAAGCCAGCAACGGTAACACTTCAGTTTAAAGCTTACCCTTTTTACAGATGAATGTTTCTAATCTATACGTCCCTAATGTGGGTAAGTGGCTGCAATATTATCGAAAGGTGACCGATGGTAAGATCAATCCTTATACAGACATGCACGATGTAAAACAAAGGGTCCTCCATATCAGGTGACACGGCTGAATTCATCACTCCTATCGACAAGTACAGCAGTGACGGAGAGGAAGCCTTACCAGCCCGAAACCTTGATGTGAACATGGTATCACCATAACAACAAATAGTGGATCAAGCCAAGTCGGAGTTAAAAAGGAAGAGAAAATTGACAACAGTTCATTCTAACAGGAAACGTCGAAGGGTACAGACCTCTCGAAGTAAACCGCCAAGAAAAGTAAGACGTAAGGTAGGAAAACAGATTATGAGACATAAGCTCACGCAAAAACGTAAGCCTGTACAGAAACGTAAGCGTACACAAAAGCGGAAACCCACACAGAAACGTAAGAAATCGAACCACTTACTATCATCATGGCTACAATAAACCAGGACTTTTTCAGAGAAGCTCAACCCTCACAACTCGAACTTCTTGAATTACCACCGACACAGGCAGCCGTTGAAAACGTATATTATCAAGACATACTACCGATATCACAGATGACTGGGGATTCACCCATATAATTTGTCGTTTCCGGTCAAAATGGAATGGAATACATCGATATGAAAAATTCGACAGTTTACGCTAAAATAAAAATAACAAAGGCAGATGGATCTGCCATAAGCTCTACCGAAGAAGTAGCACCAGTCAATTTTTTGCTCTGTTTTCACAAGTTGACGTCACACTTCAAGGGAGAACAGTAGTATCCACAACGACTAATTATGCATTCAAGGCGTACATTCACACATTATTGGAATATGGGAAAGGTGCAACATCAACACAATTGACAACACAGTTATGGCATAAAGATACCGATGGAGAGATGAACGATACAGATGTGAGGACAGGTAATAATTTAGCTTTATTAGAACGAGCTGAATTATTTAAAGGTGGTAAAGTCGTCGATTTTGAAGGTCCAATATTTCACGATCTATTCAAAATGGATCGATATCTGCTCAATCAAGTCAATGTCAATGTCAAGATGTACAGATTAAGGCCAGAATTTTGCCTAATTTCTAACGAGCAAACTCCTAACTATAAGATACAATTTGAAGATGTTAGACTACGCATCGCGAAAGTTAAAGGGAATCCTGCCGTCATCTATGCTCAAAGTCAGGCCTTGGCAACCACTACTGCGAAATATCCATTTACAGAAGTGTACTAAAAAATGTCGTTCTTGCTGCCGGAGGGACTAGTTTTACATATGACAATATATTTCAAGGACTGTGACCGAATTGTATAACTGTCGGCTTTGTCGATGCGACTGCCATTACCGGAGCATACGATCAAAACCCATGGCTCTTCCAGCCGTTCAATGTAACATCCATCGGACTTTACGTGGATGGAATACCAGTAGGAGGTAATGTCATAAAACTAGATTACAATGCCACCACTGGTCAGACCACTATTCCAGTTCTAAGTGACATGTTTAAAACAACTGGACGATGGTTATACGATTGTGGATTAGACATCGACAGAGGTGACATTTCAAAAGGTTATTCACTATACACCTTTAATTTGGAGCCCATTTTCCAAGGGAATCAATATCTAACCTTAATGAAACAAGAAAATGTCAGACTGGAAGTCACATTCGGCCCTGACAACGTGTTGTTATTTTTCGGGTCAGTCCAAAATCCAAGATGGCCGCCATAGCAGCCATCTTGAAAAACAAATTTTAAACTTCTCAAGTTCCACAGGTGCTTTTGGGCTGAAACTTGCCTGAAATGATCCTGATATGATCCTGACCAAGTGTTGTTCGTTTTTGGGTTGGTCTGAAATCCAAGATGGCCGCCATAGCCGCCATATTGAAAAACACATTTTAAACTTCTTCTCCAGTTCCACCAGTGCTTTTGGGCTGAATCTTGCCTGAAATGATCCTGATATGATGCCGACCAAGTGTTGTTATTTTTCGGGTCGGTCCGAAATCCAAGATGGCCGCCATCTTGAAAAACACATTTTACAGTTCCATTGGTGCCATTGAGCTGGAAATGGGCGAGGATTTAATGATCAAGGAAGGCGAGCCAACATAGTGTTGTTATTTTTTCGGCCTCGTAAAAACTTTGAAATGGAAGCAATGGTGGCCATTCGTAACATGATTGTACAATCATGGTTTTCGTGAATAATGCCTATTTTAAACTTCTTCTCAAATTCCCCAAGTGGGATTCAGCTGTAACTTACCATAAATGATCCCGAGATGGTCCTTACCAAGTGTTGTTATTTATTGGGTCGGTCAGAAATCCAAGATGGCCACCATGGCAAACGGTGCCACTATATACTTGCTACAGAGAATACATACTACAATTATATAAGGTTTTTAATTTAGAATCAGATGACCGTAAAGGCCCCTGGGCCTCTTGTTGTATTACACTTTGAGTATACATTTACAGTAGTAGCCTTATTGTATTACACTATACCAGTATACACTTTTAGAATTATTCATCCATGAGTCTAGCTTATATAATTATAAATACCATGTAACCCGGTACATGTATACTAAAGTTCATCCCAAAAGTACCTGTCCAGAAACATGAAACACAAACATGACTGTTTGTTGAAATGACCTTATTGATTAAACTACAAAAGAGCACCAACATGTCTAATTTTGTTTCTATTTACCAGCTTACACTGAACGAATCCTGTCAATGAAGACCATTAAAAGAAAGAGGTTTTACCTCATTAAATGAGATAGATACCCGGATTCTGAGAACTCTTGGTAACGTGAAGAAAACATCCAAAAAAATGTTATTAATTATTTCTTGTAACATTCATTGCGATTGTGTTTTGTCTGTCATCGTGTGTCATCTGTCGTGTGTCATCGTCCGTGAACTTTTCGTGCCCTGCAGGTAGGGCGTAAGAATTGTACCTGCTGCCCCCATTACATGATCGTAAGAGGCGACTAAATTTGGGATCTTATCTTTTCTCTTCTTTTTTAACAACTTTCTTCTTCCTAACGTCTCCCTTGACACTGCCTCAACTTTTGTGAGGAAGGCTTTGGGTTCTGTCCCCTGGCCGAGACATACCAGAGTCTTTAAAAATGGTAGTTGCTGCTCCGGCTTAGCGCTCAGCATACAAGGAGTGGGACGACTGGTTGGCCCGTTGTCAGTATAATGTGACCGGTCGGGGTGTTCTGCTGGGTGTCTTCGGCAGTATGCCCCAGTGAGGTAGCACTATAAATCGGCAAAAGTTCCGGCCTATCACAAGGAGACCTAACAAGAACATACCGCAGCCTCCCAAAACACACATGCGCATTCATTACACGTAGAGGTCCCTACTGATGGCCGAGTGGTGACCTGTGGTGCTAGAGCTGTCGGTCAGGATGATTTAATAAATAGGTTAGTTGGTGTTTCTAACGAGGGTACCATCTATCTTGATAAGAGTTTAGGGCACTTATCGATAGTTGGTCCATGGTTACGACTATTTCTCTGAAAGGTTTCGATTTGGTTTGGTTTGGTTTATTTTGTTTAACGTCCTATTAACAGCTAAGGTCATTTAAGGACGGCCTCCCGTGCGTGCGACATATATGCGTGTAGCGAGTGCGTATGTGTATTTTGGGAGGCTGCGGTATGTTCGTGTTAAGTCTCCTTGTGATAGGCCGGATCCTTTCGAGTCATTAAAACCACGTCCAGTGCTTCATAGTTTGGAGTCATTGGGACTTGAGGTTTCTGTAGCTGATGGATTTAGGTTGAAATATTTAGGCTACATTGAGTGTAATTTTACTTTTCCTTTTTGTAACAATCTAGATATGCCCATCCCTATACTTGTGGTTCCAAATACTACTTACAATGAGAGTTGTCCAATTATAGTAGGAACCAATATTATTAGGCAGTGTAGAGACCTGGTTCATGAAAAAGTTTGTTGTGATGCGATTCCTGCTGAATGGCAGATAGCTATGGACACTATTCACTGTGACCAATTTTTGGTTAGCTATGGACACTATTCACTGTGACCAATTTTTGGTTAAGTCCATGAACAAGAAATCGGTTGTTGTTGACGGTTTGGTGAGGGGATTTGATCCTGGAGAAACCAGGAAGTTACAGAAAACTTGGCTCAGGATAGTAGTTAAGTGATTTAGGTAGTACTAATTTGATTAAACATAAGGTCGAATTATTAGATGAAAAACCTTTCAAGCAACCATACAGGCGAGTTCCACCTGCTATGATTGAGGAAGTACGTCAACATGTTAAACATAGGCGTCATTCGCGAGTCAGAGTTTTTTCTCATCAAACATAGTCCTGGTAAGAAAAAAAGATGGTTCACTTAGGTTTTGCATCGATTAACGGATGTTAAACTCTCGAACCAAAAAGGACGCATACATGCTCCCTCAGAAAAGTGGGTTTCCAAGGGAAACACAAACTAGCTGAAAGGTGGGAAGCATGAAGGCGCGTGGTGAGAAGGGAACTGGCCCCCTTCGTACACTGCACCGGAATATGTTGTTGCCCTACACTGCACTACCTATTGTTGAACTGAAGGAGCAGGTGAGCCGCAAAGCCCCCACAGCTCCAGTAACTCGGTCTAGAAAGGTAAGCCAACCCAGTCCAGATACCGATTCTGATACAGATACCAGCAGTTCACAGGTAAGTTGTAGTGTGCGATATGTTGTTCCACAGAGACGTAGGCAGGAGTTGTCTCCCCTATCCAGTATCCTCCCAAACACCCCAGACGGGTCCAGGAGCTCAGAAAACGTTAGCTCAAGGTCAGTATCCCGAGTTGTTGATACACCTGCAACTGTGTCTCCAGTATCTCACAGGGATGATCACAGTTCTGAATCCAAAGTCCATGTGACCCCGGAAACTCCCAAGAGTCCGGAACAGACAGTCCGTCCAAAAAGAACCCGTAATCCCCCGGACAGATATGGAGATTGGGTTATGTCACAGCTCGCTAGGGAAGGACCCAGAGATGAAATATTTTTGTGAATAGTATCAGGAACATTTCATGCTAGAAAACTGTAAATCATTATTTTAAAATGTGTAGTTGTATTAAATGCAGTGTATATTCATATATATATGGACATTACAGAGGAGAACTTCACCCAAATTTGTCCTTACTAGGGATTAGCTCTCAATGGTTAATACCTGGACACTCATCGCAAGATGTAAAAGTGTTGTGTAGTTAGTTTCTAGGATTAAATAATGAAAATCCTAGTCTATTCAGTATTTTGTTTTAACCTTGGAGAGTTAAAGTTCTCTGAAACTTCTGTTGTTTTATTTTTTTCAGCTTGGACATTGGAGCTTTGACAATTATGTTAAGGTACGCCAAGGATCTTAACAAGTATTTTAGAGTTATGCTGTAATTATTTAATATTTACATTTCTTGCAGCGCTACATATCTAATTGTTTATTTTATTTTTAGATTTGTGTATGCACAAATATTTGTTTTTGTTGCAGGTAGACCACATAACTAGTTTCCAGCTGCAAGTCATTAGATAATCAATATATGTTAATGTATTGATAATTATTAAAATGTGGGACACATTTTCCCTAACGGGGGGAGTATGGGTTACAACAATTAGACCAAATGATAAGAAATGGGTGACTAATGATATCAGACTACATATAAGGCAAAGGAATAGAGCACAAAGGAAAGCAAACACCACTAATTCAATTATACATTGGGAGAATTATAGAAACAAAAGAAATGAAACCATAAGTAAGATACGGGAAGCAAAGAAAAGATTTATTGAAAATTTACAAAAATCACTGAATGACAAAACTATACTTCCCAATAAATGGTTGAAAATTGCACGGAATGTTCTAAATATAAATTACAAATCCACCTCTATCCCCCCACTAGTACACAATAACAATCCTACCCAACATCCATTTGACAAAGCTGAGTGTCTTAATAAATATTTTGTTTCTATATCAACTACCTCAGCTGACACTGGACCAGTACCTGAAGTTTCCAACAATCTCCAGCATTCCATAAACAATATCATAATAACTCAGCAGGATGTAAAAGATCAGTTATTCCTTTTGAATGGAAACAAACCATCAGGACCTGATGATATGATCCCCAAAATAATCAAAAACCTTCACCCCTCTTTACTCCTTCCTCTCACTCTTTTATTTAATAAAACACTTGAAACAGGTTCAATTCCACTTAACTGGAAAATGGCTAATACCAATGCCATATATAAAGGAAAAGGCTTAATCAATGAAGTGTCAAATTACAGCCCCATCTCGGTTACATCATGTTTTAGTAAAATGTTAGAAAAAAATATATTCAAATACCTATACAATTACCTGACTACTTATAGAATTATGACTAAACATCAATCTGGATTTACACCAATAGATTATACTGTTAATCAATTATTGTCTATCTACCATACCATTGTTAACTGCCTGGATCAAAATAAAGAAATCAGATTGATTTTCTGTGACATAAGTAAGGCTTTTGACAGGGTTTGGCATGAAGGTCTACTTTATAAATTAGAATCATATGGTATTAAAGGGAATCTCTTAAACTGGTTCAAAAAAATTGTATCCGACAGAAAGCAGAGAGTTTTAACTGAAGGTCATGCATCTACATTTGATCCAGTCCTGGCAGGAGTTCCTCAAGTTTCAGTCCTCGGACCATTAATGTTTTTAATTTATATGTTTGATATTTTTGATTGTGTCACTAACAAAATTAAGCTATTTGCCGATGACACTTCTCTTTGTGGTATAAGTGATAACAACCCCATGGAATTAGCTCAAAACTTATCTGATGATTTAAATAACATTAAAAACAGGGCATCTAAATGGGATATTAAATTTAATCCTGCTAAAACACAATCAGTAATTGCCTCACTTTTGGCCTTTAGTTGAGCGTTCGCCCCTGTGAGGGAGGCTTTGGGTTCTGTCCCCTGGCCGGGACATACCAGTCTTTAAACAAGAGGCCCAATGGGCCTGTATCGCTCACCTGGCTCTACAGCAACTTTGAAGTTGGTTGAGGTCATTTCTACAGATACTATGCTGATTACTTATTCAAATATCGGAGTAGGCTAGGTTTATTCATATTAATAAATTTTCTAGTCCTTTATTCCAGCATTCTATTGGCCTAATATCAGGTCTCAAAGGCTCTTGGCTATCGCAAAATTATTATTTACAGATTTAAGCCGATTTCACCCCTGTGACCTTGAATGTAGGTCAAGGTCATTCATTTGAACAAACTTGGTAGCCCTTGATCCCAGCCTGCTACAGCCTAATATCAAGTCCCTGGGCCTCTTGGTTATTGAGAAGTCGTTTGAAGATTATAGCCTATTTCACCTCTGTGACCTTGAATGAAGGTCAAGGTCATTTATTTGAACAAACTTGGTAGCCCTTCACCCCAGCATGCTACAGGCCTAATATCAAGTCCCTGGGCCTCTTGGTTATTGCGAAGAAGTTGTTTGAAGATTATAGCCTATTTCACCCATGTGACCTTGAATGAAGGTCAAGGTCATTTCTTTGAACAAACTTGGTAGCCCTTCATCCCAGCATGCTACAGGCCCAATATCAAGTCACTGGGCCTCTTGGTTATTGCGAAGAAGTTGTTTGAAGATTATAGCCTATTTCACCTCTGTGACCTTGAATGAAGGTCAAGGTCATTTATTTGAACAAACTTGGTAGCCCTTCACCCCAGCATGCTACAGGCCTAATATCAAGTCCCTGGGCCTCTTGGTTATTGAGAAGAAGTTGTTTGAAGATTATAGCCTATTTCACCTCTGTGACCTTGAATGAAGGTCAAGGTCATGTATTTGAACAAACTTGGTAGCCCTTCACCCAAGCAAGCTACAGGCCCAATATCAAGTCCCTGGGCCTCTTGGTTATTGAGAAGTTGTTTGAAGACTACAGCCTATTTGCCCCATGTGACCTTGAATGAAGGTCAAGGTCATTTCTTTGAACAAACTTGGTAGCCTTTGATCCCAGCATGCTACAGGCCTAATATCAAGTCCCTGGGCCTCTTGGTTATTGAGAAAAAGTTGTTTGAAGTTTGAAGAAGTTGTTTAAATGAAAAAGTTGACGCCGGACGGACGGCCGGACAGACGGACGGACGACGGACGCCGCACCATGGCATAAGCTCACTTGCCCTTCGGGCAGGTGAGCTAAAAATGGTAGTTGCTGCTCCTGCTTAGCGCTCAGCATACAAGGAGTGGGACGACTGGTTCGCCCGTTGTCAGTTTAATGTGACCGGGTGGGGTGTGCTGCTGGGTGTCTTCGGCAGTATGCTTCAGTGAGGTAGCACTATAAATCGGCAAAAGTTCCGGCATATCACAAGGAGACTTAACACGAACATACCGCAGCCTCCCAAAACATACCTACGCACTCAACACACGCATGCATGTCGCACGCACGGGAGCCGTCCTTAAATGACCTTAGGTGTTAATAGGACGTTAAACAAAATAAACCAAACCAAAATTTCTCTAGAAAAAATGATAAAAACCATTCCGTTATAAATTTCTATGATGAACCAATTACTGAAAACAAAGCACATACACATCTAGGTCTAACTCTGAATGATGATGCCAAATGGAACCAGCATATATCTAATGTTTATGATAAAGCATTTAAAAGGATTAACATATTAAGACTACTGAAAAATAAAATAGATAGGAAATCTTTAAATACTATTTATACTGCCTATATAAGACCAATCATTGAGTATGCAGATGTTGTTTGGGATAACTGTTCAAAAACCCAAAAACTCTATTAGAATCAATCCAACTGGATGCAGGACGATTAATTACAGGCCTACGAAAAGGTACTTCACATGATAAACTTTATAATGAACTAGGATGGGAAACATTGAGTAATAGAAGAAATAAACAAACTTATTCTAATGTACAAGATAATGAATAATGAAACCCCAGATTATTTAAGAGAAATTATAGAACCGTATATTCATGATGAAACTCTTGATCGTTCTGCTCTTCGTACAAACAGATTATTTGACCCCCCCTTGTGCCGAACAGTGAATTATTTTGAATTTTTTTTCCATCTATGTTAACGAAATGTATAGTCTAGCCCCTCAACTCATAAATATCAACTCTACAGCACAGTTCAAAAAATCATTAAACACAAACTTGCATAACAAATCTGATACAACTGATGTATTTAAATATCTCGGTAGTCGTTACATCAATCTTGTTCTATGTCAATTACGAAATAAGGCAAGTAATCTCAATTATGATCGTTATAAAGATCATCTAATCGAATCCCCAATGTGTGATTGCAACCAGTCTTTTGAAACTGTAACTCATTATTTTACTGAATGTAATAATTATCAGAATCTCCGCCAATCTCTTGAACAACAATTAATACATCAATATCACAACCACATGTGTGTTGAAGTCCTTACAAATGGTTATGTCAGCTGCAATGACAACCAGAATAAAGATATACTTGTACATGTATCAAACTTTATAGTACAGTCAAAGAGACTCTAAAACTATTTTTTTTACATGAAATTCACATATACTTTGAACTATTTATTCTTCAGTATGAAATAATATCTTAACCCTAAGATGACCACCATGATACAGCAGGCTATGGGTAGCCGTATTAAATCTTAATTACATCAATTCACTTACAATTATGTTATGTATGTATTATTATATTTATATATCAGATAGAGGCAACTCCTATTAGTAAAGTTCTCATAAATATTAATCTATCAGATCAAGTTGGTGTAACCCACCCTATAAATATGTATCTATTTGGTGAATTGGGGTTTTGATCCCTATCAGTGGATGGCTATTGTGTTACACAATTGGACTTTAAGGCCTGTATCTGTTGGGGGAATCAATTCAATTTGACCAAATATATGCACTCAGCAATCAAAAAATCACATCCAAAATCATTTTAGAGTTTCACCTTATTTTTGTATAATAAACCCTTGTCTTAACATTGAGGAGTTGCCTCCCCTTTTGTTGCACCATTGTTAATCTTAATTCATGTGTGTATATATGTTTGTTTGTTTGCCACCTATTATATAAGGAGAGGACTAATATAGGCAATGTCTGATGTCTATTTGGTTTGGTTTGGTTTATTTTGTTTAACGTCCTATTAACATCTAAGGTCATTTAAGGACAGCCTCCCGTGCGTGCGACATGTATGAGTGTGGTGAGTGTGTATGTGTGTTTTGGGAGGCTGCGGTATGTCTCCTTGTGATAGGCCGGAACTTTTGCCGATTTAAAGTGCTATCTCACTGAAGCATACTACCGAAGACACCCAGCAGCACACCCCACCCGGTCATATTATACTTACAACGGGCCAACCAGTCGTCCTACTCCAAATATGCTGAGCGCTAAGCAGGAGTAGCAACTACCAATTTTAAAGACTCTGGTATGTCTCGGCTAGGGGACAGAACCCAAAACCTTCCTCACAGCGGCGAACGCTCAACTAAAGGCCAAAAGAGAGGCATTGTCAAGGGAGGCATTGTCAAGGGAGACATTAGGAAGAAGAAAGTTATCAAGAAAGAAGAGAGAAGATAAGATCCCAAGTTTAGTCGCCTCTTACGATCATGCAATGAGGGCAGCAGGTACAATTCTTATGCCCAACCTGCAGGGCAGTTTAAGGTCAAAATTACTTATATTAGAAAACGCATGACTCCCAATTATTTGTAAGTTACAACGTCTGCTGAATATTTGCAATGTTCAAATTATGAACAATCTAGCACAGTTTCTAAGACAACGATGCTTGTGTTAGTGCACAGAAAGCAGAATGTATATATATGTACACGTCTAGTTACTTGTATTATCTATTCTATGTATCAATCTAGCCAATCTTATTTCTCGATTGTCATAAATCTTCTCTCGTGTAACACATTTTATGTAAATCAATAAAATAAAAACTTTGAAATCTTGTCTATGTTCACGCATATCAATAACCGTGCACGTCTCGGAATATATATTTGGTCGATGAGAATTACTTAGAAGCGATTGAATCTTTTTGTACTTTTTTGATCGAAAGACAGCTGTTGCTTCGATGTATTATTATTCTATGATATGTTGCATGCAAATAAGCTTTATATGAATGTAGATTAATTCCGCATTCACACGAGTACCGATGGTTTTCCGAGTTCTAGGGATATTTCGATCAATTTGAACAAATGTTCGCCGCAAATCTTCCCATGGAGGTCAGTCAAGAAAATATGTGCATACAATGTATAATAAAACAGCCATCTTATACTGATAATTCAAATGTGTATTATTTCCAACACGAAAAATTCATCATTAATATATAAACTATATTATGAACTATAGTTCATTTTCTGTCCGTCCCACATCTTTCAATAATGGCTCAATTCTAACAGTCGAAACCGTTTCTATTTGGCTCGAGGTGAGATAGAAAGCAATATCACTTAAGCAGTTATCTGCTCGGACTCCATTAAATTTGCATGTTCCATTTTGTGATTTTATGTCATGTCGGCTACCATGCAGGTAGGGCGTAGGAATTGTTTGGTTTGGTTTAGTTTATTAGCTCACCTGGCCCGAAGGGCCGGTGAGCTTATGCCATGGTGCAGCGTTCGTCGTCCGGTGTCCGTCAACTTTTTCTTTAAATTGCTACTTGTCCTAAAGTATTGAATGGATTTTCACAAAACTTGGTCAGGAACATCCATGGGGGAAGGGGAACAGAGTTTGTATACATTTGTACTCTGAACCCCCAGGGACCTAAGGGGCGGGGCCAAATATTAGAAATAAGGTTGATCCTTTAAATCGCTACTTGTCATAAAGTTATGAATGAATTTGAACCAAATTTGGTCAGGAACATCCTTGGCAGAAGGGGAACAGAATTTGTATATTTTTTTTTCTCTGAACCCCCAGGGGCCCGAGGGGTGGGGCCAAATAGGGGAAATAGGGTTACTCCTTTAAATCGCTACTAGACATAAAGTTATGAATGAATTTGAACCAAATTCGGTCAGGAACATCCTTGGCAGAAAGGGAACAGAGTTTGTATAAATTTTTACTCTGAACCCCCAGGGGTTTGGTTTGGTTTATTTTGTTTAACGTCCTATTAACAGCTAAGGTCATTTAAGGACGGCCTCCCGTGCGTGCGACATGTATGCGTGTAGCGAGTGCGTATGCGTGTTTTGGGAGGCTGCGGTATGTTCGTGTTAAGTCTCCTTGTGATAGGCCGGATCTTTTGCCGATTTAGAGTGCTACCTCACTGAAGTATGCTGCCGAAGACACCCAGCAACACACCCCACCCGGTCACATTATACTAACAACGGGCGAACCAGTCGTCCCACTCCTTATTTGCTGAGCGCTAAGCAGGAGCAGCAACTACCATTTTTAAAGACTCTGGTATGTCCCGGCCAGGGGGACAGAACCCAAAGCCTTCCTCACAGGGGCGAACGCTCAACGAAAGGCCAAAAGTGAGGCATTGTCAAGGGAGACATTAGAAAGAAGTTGTTCAGAAAGAAGAGAAAAGATAATATCCCAAGTTTAGTCGCCTCTTACGATCATGCAATGGGGGCAGCAGGTACAATTCTTACGCCCTACCTGCAGGGCAGCCCCCAGGGGCCTGAGGGCGGGGCCAAATAGGGGAAATAGGGTTGATCCTTTAAATCGCTACTAGTCATAAAGTTATGAATGAATGTGAACTAAATTTGGTCAGTACCATCATTGGCAGAAAGGCAACAGAGTTTGTATCAATTTTTACTCTGAACCCCCAGGGGACTGAGGGGCGGGGCCAAATAGGGGAAATAGGGTTACCCCTTTAAATCGCTACTAGTCATAAAGTTATGAATTAATTTGAACCAAATTTGGTCAGGAACATCCTTGGGGGAAGAGGAACAGAGTTTGTTTAAATCTTTATTCTCAACCCCCAGGGGCCTGAGGGGCGGGGCCAAATAGGGGAAATATGGTTACTCCTTTAAATCGCTACTTGTCCTAAAGTATTGAATAGCTTTTCATTAAATTTGGTCAGGAACATCCTTGAGGGGAGGGGTTTATATGAATGTTTACTCTATACCCCTAGGGACGTAAGGGGCGGGGCCAAGTAGGGGAAATAGAGATTAGTCTTTTAATTGCTACTAGTCATGAAGTTTTAAATGGATTTTAACCAAATATGGTCAGGAAGGGGAACCGAGTTGGTTTACATTTTACTCTGAATACCCAGGGGACTGAGGAGTGGGGTCTGATAGGTAAAATAAGGGGTTAATCCTTTAAATCGCTATTATTATTAAGTTACGAATGGATTTTAACTAAATTTGGTCAGGAACATCCAGAGAGGAAGGGGGGGGGGGGGGGGGGGGGGGGGGGGAAAGAGTTTGTATAAATATTGAGGGGCCTGAGGGGCGGGGCCAAATAGGGGAAATATAAATTAGTCTTTAAATTGCTATTTGCCATAAAGTTTTAAATGGATTTTAACCAAATTTGGATAAATTCTTACTCTGTACCCTCAGGGGCCTGAGGGGCGGGGCCAAATAGGGAAATAGGGGGTTGTCCTTTAAATCGCTATTTTTCATAACGTTATGAATGGATTTGGACCAAATTTGGTTTGGAATATCCTTAGGGGAAGGGGGAAAGAGGAAAGATGGTTGATATAAATATTGACTCTGACCCCCAAGGGGCCTGAAGGGAGGGGCCAAATAGGGGAAATAGAGATTTGAGTTTTAAATGGATTTGAACCCAATTTGGTCAGAAACATCCGTGGGGATGGGGGAGCAGATTTTGCATAAATGGTTACTGTGACCCTCAATCCCATAACTATGTATAGTATCGCTGGGCATTAAGGGATAGGCCAAAGGGTTTTCCCCACCCTAAGGGACTTAGTTTCTTTAAACACCATTATGGTGAAAAATAATCCATATGATCTTTCAGAGAGTAAATTTTTGTATATGCATTAACAAATTGAATATGAACATTATTTTGACATTTGGTCAAATCAAACCAGGTGAGCGATACAGGCCCCATGGGCCTTTTGTTTAGTTTAACGTCCAATTAACAACTAAGGTCATTTAAGGACGGGTATCCGCGAGTGCGTATGTACCTGCTGCCCCCATCGTAAGAGGCGACTAAAATTGGGATCTTTTCTCTTATTTCTTAATAACTTTCTTCTTCCTAACGTCTCCCTAGACACTGCCTCACTTTTGGTCTTAAAAGTTGAGCGCTCGCCCTATGAGGAAGGCTTTGGGTTCTGTTCCTTGGCCGAAACATACCAGAGTCTTTAAAAATGGTAGTTGCTACTCCTGCTTAACGTTCAGCATTTTGGGAGTGGGACGTTTGGTTTGGTTTATTTTGTTTAACGTCCTATTAACATCTAAGGTCATTTAAGGACAGCCTCCCGTGCGTGCGACATGTATGCGTGTGGTGAGTGCGTATGTGTGTTTTGGGAAGCTGCGGTATGTTCGTGTTAAGTCTCCTTGTGATAGGCCGGTATTGTTGCCGATTTAAAGTGCTATCTCACTGAAGCATACTACCGAAGACACCCAGCAGCACACCCCACCCGGTCACATTATACTGACAACGGGCCAACCAGTCGCCCCACTCCAAATATGCTGAGCGCTAAGCAGGAGTAGCAACTACCATTTTTAAAGACTCTAGTATGTCTCGGCTAGGGGACAGAACCCAAAACCTTCCTCACAGCGGCGAACGCTCAACTAAAGGCCAACAGTGAGGCTTTGTCAAGGGAGACATTAGGAAGAAGAAAGTTGTTAAGAAAGAAGAGAAAAGATCAGATCCCAAATTCAGTCGCCTCTTAAGATCATGCAATGGGGGCAGCAGGTACAATTCTTACGCCCTACCTGCAGGGCAGGGGAGTGGGACGACTGGTTCGCCCGTTGTCAGTATAATGTGATCGGGTGGGGCGACCTGCTGGGTATCTTCGGCAGTATGCTTCAGTGAGGTAGCACTATAAATCGGCAAAAGTTCCGGTCTACCACAAGGAGACTTAACACACACACATACCGCAGCCTCCTAAAACACATACTCACCACACGCATGCATGTCGCATACGCACGGGACGCCGTCCTTGAATAACCTTAGCTGTTTATAGGACGTTAAACAAAATAAATCAAACCAAACCAATGTCATGACGGAGTTACTGGAAATGAGAACGAATAAGGTTGCTATGACAACATTTAAACTATAACAAAACGACATTAGACTACTATATTCCGACTTTAGACCACCGATTATTAACGAATATAAATTTAAATAGCAAGAACATTAGTCACAAACTGTTAAGAATGTGTACGATATTCAACCAAAATTCGGCATATGTGGTAGAACAAATTGCCCCAGTTGTCCTCTCGCGTGTATGCATCGGCTATACATAGTTTACCTCAGTTATATTTAACGAGATGAGAATCATCTCTTTTGTCGACCAACATTTTATTGTGAAGCATTCTATAATTAGTTTTCTGATTTCAAACAGGCACATGAGGCTTTTTTCTACGTTTTTAATGACATAAGCTGTTAATAGGACGTTAAACTAAATAAACCAAACCAAACCAACGTTTACGTCTATGAAATGTTTTTTTCGATATATCTGCGTCGCTTTATAATTTACCATGTACATGCAATAGAAATGTACCATAAATGTTGAATTGTTTTCAGTTCTATTCAGTGATTTCTTTAGAGGTTTTTGGCGCTTAAGGACCTAAAATCGCCAATAGTATAAGAAACTGGGGTCTACCGATTCATGAATTCACAATTTCGGGCAAAGCCCTCAAAGATGATTTGAGTATACTATGCTTATTAACCGCTTATGAGTATTTCACATTAGTCAAAATTCTTTACTTTTTCCACCATACGTAGAAACAGTAAAATAAACGATTATTGTATAAATTATTAATCATTATATCAACCGATAGTCTTGGTGTTAAGTTAAGTGAAGGAGTACCCTAACAAAATGGTAAATTATATTCACAGGCTAATGTAGATTTAAAAATCAGTTGTAACAGTTTACAGTGTATCAATTAATTGTTAATTTGATACCAAATATGTTATACTTACAAACTTTTATGAGATTGGTGTATTGATAAAACATGCAACATTTTCACAAAAATCAAAAAGTATTGGTATAGTTGTAGTCTATATTTTTTACTCTTTCTACATTATATTTTATATTTTAAAAAAGGTAAAATATTTTGAGCATGTTAATTAAGTTTATTGCGTTGATTTGTACTGGGAAAATATATCAATGGGTTGCGCTGGTCATGTTTACCAACTTAGTGTTAAAGTAGTATTCAGTGGTGTTCACGTGACCAAGCGAGAACACGAATGCCAAGGAAAACGTCAAGAGAGGGATGTTGGACAACCAATATTGAAATTCAGATGCGAGACGAGACAGAAATGACGAAGAAATTTATTAAATATATTTAAAACAATGATTTTAGGCATTTTGTCCGTCGTCGTGCGTCGTCCATGCGTAAACAATGTACAGTCCGCCCACCTGGTTAGATTTTATCAAACGTCAAAATACTTTGGTTTGGTTTGGTTTATTTTGTTTAACGTCCCATTAACATCTGAGGTCATTTAAGGACGGCCTCCCGTGCGTGCGATATGTATGCGTGTGGTGAGTGCGTATTTTTGTTTTGGGAGGCTGCGGTATGTTCGTGTTAAGTCTCCTTGTGATAGGCCGGAACTTTTGCCGATTTAAAGTGCTATCTCACTGAAGCATACTGCCGAAGACATCCAGCAACACACCCCACCCGGTCACATTATACTGACAACGGGCCAACCAGTCGTCCCACTCCAAATATGCTGAGCGCTAAGCAGGAGTAGCAACTACCATTTTTAAAGACTCTGGTATGTCTCGGCTAGGGGACAGAACCCAAAGCCTTCCTCACAGGGGCGAACGCTCAACTAAAGGCCAAAAGTGAGGCATTGTCAAGGGAGACATTAGGAAGACGAAAGTTGTTAAGACAGAAGAGAAAAGATAAGATCCCAAATTTAGTCGCCTCTTACGATCATGCCATGGGGGCAACAGGTACAATTCTTACGCCCTACCTGCATATAATAGGAAGGGGGTCTCTCTCTTAAAGATAAAATATTGAAAAACCCGGTCTAAACAAAGAATTTTCGAAACATTAGCATAATACAAAACTTTGAACAATTTAAAAAAGCCTTTGGTCAGTATCGGACGATTTGTGCTGTCATAGCCATTTTTACATATTTTGTTTGTTTTATGTTGTTTCGTTTTCTGCTCATTTTTAATCAAAATGTTTTAATTTTAAGACTTTAATAATGTTGGCGGGCCGTTAAGAACTCATAACTATCTAATCACTGATGTTTAAATAGTGTTGTCTTTTCTATCCTGATGGCCAAGTTAAAGATTGATCATTGGTTATTGATGCTTTTTAAATTCACACATTAAATTCTCTCGTAGAACCATTTTCCTGTGTGGAATTCCAAGTAGGTCTGTCGAAAAAGCAGTCACATACTCCTAAGTAGTCCGTGGAATAATTATCAGCTGATTAATGCGTTGATGTGTCAGATGGTTTCTTCAATTGATGCCCCGCTGTGCAGTGAGTAATAGGATTATTTTATTACAATATCGATAAAAATAATCGTCCGTTAAATCGCTACTCTAGCACTATAGAGTACCTTAGCCAATAGACTAGCACTATTGGCATATCGGTCACTATATATAGGCTTACCTATGACAATTCACAATTACCTTCGTCAGTCCAGGCCGATAACTCTTTCCACTTGGTGGCACGTATTATTGGAAGGGAGAATACACGAAGTTTGCAACCACATCTCGGCAGAGTATCACTTGTTTTTGTCAAACAAATGAAGAATATGTTTATCCTGATTGGAAGCCACTTACTTGTAAGTATTTTAAAAAGAAAATGATATTTTTTTATTTTTTTGTTGTCAAGAATCGTCATTTCCTTAATACTTCTGGGATTAGGATCACTCCGAATATTTAGAAAAGGGTATACGTGTTTGTAACCAATGACAGCTTACAAAACAAACGTATTCGGAATCTAGGGTACCTGGTTCGATTTTGTTAGCTGTATGTTTAATATTGTCAACATCGGAAACATGTTAACATTTACCTAGATGTTCTATTCTGGATATTATGCAATTTGGTGTATCAGACCTGCCCTGCATAGGAATGCAATGCACAGTTAAAATACCATAACAGTACGGACTCCCTGTGGACACATTTAAGAAAATAGAGCTTATTGTAACTCATTTTTGAAGTAAAATATTCCATTGGTTTGGTTTGTATTGTAATGTAAAACGTCTTAGGCAAAGCCATGATAGGAACCGCGGAACCAAATGATTTCCTATAGCCGATAATGTTAGCGTTAACCAATGTCCTGCCTAAATCGATTTTCAACATTGGTTCATTAGCCAAAATTTCGAAGATTGTCATATCGGAAACCTGTGAATAATACAAATCCCTCGCGAATGTTTATATACGAATGACCAGAATGATTGACGTCCATTTAGGATCTACCGTTATTAGCTCACCTGGACCGAAGGTCCGGTGAGCTTATGTCATGGCGCAGCGTCCGTCGTCCGTCCGTCGTCCGTCCGTCCGTCCGTCGTCCGTCCGTCCGTCCGTCCGTCCGTCGTCCGTCAACATTTGCTTCAAATCGCTACTAGTCTAAAACTTCTTATTGGATTTTGACCAAATTTGACCAGAAACATCCTTGGCAGAAGGGGAACAGATTTTGCATAAATGGTGACTCTGACCCCCGAGGGGCCAAAGGGGTGGGGCCCAATAGGGGAAATAGAGGTAATTCCTTTAAATCGCTACTAGTCATAAAGTTATGAATGAATTTGAACCCAATTTGGTCAGAAACATCCTTGGGGAAGGGGAACAGATTTGGCATAAATGGTGACTCTGACCCCCGATGGGGCCAAAGGGGCGGGGCCCAATAGGGGAAATAGAGGTAATTCCTTTAAATCGCTACTTGTCATAAAGTTATGAATGGATTTGAACCCAATTTGGTCAGAAACACCCTTGGGGGAAGAGGAACAGATTTTGCATAAATGGTGGCTCTGACCCCGGAGGGGCCAAAGGGGCGGGGCCCAATAGGGGAAATAGAGGTAATTCCTTTAAATCGCTACTACTTACTAAGTTATGAATGGATTTGAACCCAATTTGGTCAGAAACATCCCTGGGGGAAGGGGAACAGATTTTGCATAAATGGTGACTCTGACCCCAAAGGGGCCAAAGGGGCGGGGCCCAAAAGGGGAAATAGAGGTAATTCCTTTAAATCACTACAAGTCATAAAGTTATGAATGGATTTGAACCCGATTTGGTCAGAAACATTCTTGGGGGAAGGGGAACAGATTTTGCATAAATGGTGGCTCTGACCTCAAAGGGGCCAAAGGGATGGGGCCCAGAAGGGGAAATAGAGGTAATTCCTCTAAATCGCTACTAGTCATAAAGTTATGAATGGATTTGAACCTGATTTAGTCAGAAACATCCTTGGGGGAAGGGGAAACAGATTTTGCATAAATGGTGACTCTGACCCCAAAGGGGCCAAAGGGGCAGGACCCAATAGGGGAAATAGACGTAATTCCTTTAAATCGCTACATGCCACACTATAACCATATATAGCATTTTTGGAGATTTACAAATAAAACAAATTGAATATGAACATTATTTTGACATTTGGTCTAATCCAACCAGGTGAGCGATACAGGCCCCATGGGCCTCTTGTTTTTAGTTGGTGAACATACATCGCTGTTAAAGAAATAAGAGAAATGTAAAATCACACAAAACACCAAACTCCCCCCCCCCCCCCCCCCCCCCCCCCCCCCGCCCCGCGCTGTTGTAAGATCTATGAGCTGTTGTATGCGTGGTTATATAAGCATACATGTATATCATACTTCCACATCGCTTGATTCTTCATGTTTGTTCACTGTTTCCGTAATTGGGCCAGATGGGCTGACGAATTATCTTTGGTAACTCTTTTAAAAAATTAAGATTTGTGGCGTGGTACTACATATGAATGTGCGTGGAAGCTTCATACCGCAGCCTCCCAAAACAAAGGCACTCGCCACACTCATACATGACTCATCAACAAAATGCCTACCAACATGGAAATATCGCCGACCTGTTAACGTCATTCGCGAATTTAAAGTAATTTTGTACTGATTAGTAATTAAGTAATCGCGAAATAAAAGTGATTTACAGTAATTTCTATTTGAACCTTGGAAATACAATGCAGACCTGCAATTTTATCGTAAACACACAACATTTATCACAGCCCACGATACAGAACCTTGGAGATACTATTTCGTGGTACTATTCGGATTTGTGCCGATAAGTAATGCCTTCATACAGCCTTATGTGTTATATTAACTTGATAATATTACTTTTTAACAGACAGTCTTGGTTCTATCACTCGCCCGTGTCGACGTCTCGAGTTCGTTCGTCATTAATGCCAATTCATATGATGGACCGGTGGACTTCACCTGCGGAAGTAATGCATACTTGGAACGAATCTCTAGTACCCATCACAATTGGTACAATGACAGAAAGTGGACATACACTTGCACTCCATCGAATATCAATATCACGGATTGCAGTTGGTCAGGTAACAAAAAATGTAGAGTATTTATTCCGAACTTTTCTTCGGAATTCTCTGTATCTCCCTTTTTGATTTTAATATTTAGCTCACCTGGCCGTCCGCAGTCCGTCAACATTTTCTTTAAATTGCTACTAGTCCTAAAGTATGGAATGGATTTTCACCAAATCTGGCCAGGAACATTCTTTGGGGAATGGACACAGAGTTTGTATAAATGTTCACTCTGAACCCCCAGGGGTCCGATAGGGGAACTAGAGGTGATTGCTTTAAATTCCTACTAGTCATGAAGTTATTAATGTATTTGAACCAAATTTGGTCTAGAATATCCTTGGGGGAAGGGGGAAAGAGTTTGTATAAATATTAACTCTGACCCCAAAGGGGCCTGAAGGGCGGAGCCAAATAGGGCAAATAGTTATTTGTCATAAGTTACAAATGGATTTTAACCAAATTTCAGAAATAGATTTAGCATACATGACAATTATTACCCCGAAGGGACCAGAGAGGGCAGGGCCCAATAGGGGGAATTGAGACCATTCCTTTAAAGTGATACTAGTCATAAAGCTATGAATGGATTTGAACCCATTTTGGTCGGAAACATCCTTGGGGAAAGGGGAACAGATGTTGCATAAATGGTTAATATGACCCTCCATCCCATAACAAAAGCATCACTGGATATTAAGGGATGAACACGATTCTGATATAAAAATAGGTCCAAGGGTCTTTCCCCACTCTAAGGGACTTAGTTTCTTTAAACACAATCATGTTGTAAAAACATTTTTTGAGGACACTTGAGGTCTTTCAGACCCTTAGAGTCTGGACTTCGCTATTTCTTTAAAGCAGATGGGATCCCCACACTATAACTATATATATATATAGCATTGTTCGATTGTTCGAGATTGACAAGGTTTGGTTTACTTTGTTTAACGTCCAATTAACAGCTAAGGTCATTTAAGGACGGTCTCCTGTGGTGTGTGCGTATGTGTGTTTTGGAGGCTGCGGTATGTTCGTGTTAGGTCTCCTTGTGATAGGCCGGAATTTTTGCCGATTTATAGTGCTACCTCACTGAAGCATACTGCCGAGGATACCCCACCCGGTCACATTTTACTGACAACGGGCGAACCAGTCGTCCCAATCCTTGTATGCTGAGCGCTTAGCAGGAGCACATACCGCAGCCTCCCAAAACACACATACGCACTCATCACACGCATACATGTCGCACGCATGGGAGGCCGTCCTTAAATGACCATAGCTGTTAATAGGACGTTAAACAAAATAAACCAAACCAAACTAAATAAAATCAACCAAACCGTATTGATGGGCCGTTGAGCACTTTAACTAACCTTAACTGTTGATAGTACGTTAAACAAATAAAAACGTAACAAAACCATTGATTTCCCCCGTTCAGGTCATTGATTGTCTCAAACACGGGCCGTCCTCAAATGTCGTTGGCTGTTTATGGAACCTTACACATTAAGTAACCGAATCACTTAACATTTACAGATAATTATATTTGTATCCCTTTTCAAATGATCGCTTTTTAAATATAAATCTTGATTTTGAAAGTAAGTGGTCGTGTAGATATTACTTTTTTCAATTTTCATGACAGTTGATTCATCACTTACGGACTGTTTGGTATACACACAGACGTTTACATAAGTTTGAGCACACTGATATATCAGTCATTTCGGTCCCTAGATGTTCCAGCGTTGCATGCAAGCAATAACCCTCCATTGGGTGATACAAATTCATTTTTGGGATTTGCTATATTGTTCCATTTAAATAAAACATGACCAACCTTTAAGTAGAAAGATGACGTCAAGTGATGTCAAGGTTTTGTAGCATTTTTGTGGATGTCAAACTTTTCATTATCCCATGTCTTCAACCTTTCTGGTCTTCTCTGGAATATTTTTTTTTCACATCAAGATGTCAATTCGGCTGGCTGATGTTTTTTTTCCTGCAATTTTTTTGCCTTTCGTTAGTGTATTCAAGTTGTTTTCGACAAAATTTCTGATTTTAGGAATTTTCGTCACTTGAATTGTATACCATTCACTTCAAAAATTGTACTTGCTTTTTAAGGGAACATAATCACATATCAATTGTAGGCTTTAACCATTTAATCCATTATATGTACTATATTACTTTGTTTTACATTATTCCCAATTTCCAGGTTACGTAAATGAGTATGACCAACCTCTACTGTACCAGTGTCCTCGAGATAAATTCGTGAACGGTTTCGAGAGTATTCATGACAACTATAGTAATGACAGGCGAACAAACGTCCAATGTTGTTCACTCAAAGGTAGGTACTAAACGGAATCGCCGTTTCTATGACCAATTCTTATTGCTGTTGTACTGCGTCGTTTGTCCTTTATGTGGTGTGTACCTCTAAAATATATATTCCTTAAATTCCTTAGCCGGAGACAGGCGGGAAACAAATATTCCTTATAGATTGCGGGGTCTGAAGTTAATCTAAGTTGAATAACATTCCGTTTAAACCCACAAGTTGAACAAGGGCCCAATGGGCCCAAATCGCTCACCTGCAATGCAGTGATCTTTTCATATATGGATCCTGCAGTTATTTGAAAGCATGCTACAGGACCAATATACTAATGTCTCTCTGCACTTTGGCTTTTCACTAAAAGTCATTCAAAGATTTAAGCATACTTGATCGACGTGACCTTGAATGCGAGTCAGGGTCATTCATTTGAACAAACTTGGTAGCCCTTTACCCCAGCATGCTAAAGACCCAATATTAACTCCATGGGACTCTTGGTTATTGAGAAGAAGTCGTTTCAAGATTTTAGCCTTTTTGACTCCTGTGACCTTGAATGAAGGTCAAGGTCATTCATTTCAACAAACTTGGTAGCCCTTTACCCAAGCATGCTACAGACCTAATATCAACTCCCTGGGACTCTTGGTTATTGAGAAGAAGTCGTTTAAAGATTTTAGCCTTTTTGACTCCTGTGACCTTGAATGAAGATCAAGGTCATTCATTTGAACAAACTTGCGAGCCCTTCACCCCAGCATGCTACAGGCCAAATATTAGGTCTCTGGGAGTGTTGGTAATTGAGAAGAAGTTGTTAAAATTTTAAGCCTTTTTTACCGCTGTGACCTTGAATGAAGGTCAAGGTCATTCAATTGAACAAACTTGGTAACCCTTTACCGCAGCATGCTACAGACCCAATATAAACTCCCTGGGACTCTTGGTTATTGAGTAGAAGTCGTTTTAAAATGTTAGCCTTTTTGACTCCAGTGACCTTGAATGAAGGTCAAGGTCATTCATTTGAACAAACTTGGTAGCCCTTTACCCCAGCATGCTACAGGCCAAATATTAGGTCTCTGGGACTGTTGGTTATTGAGAAGAAGTCGTTTAAATATTTTAGCTTTTTTGACTCCTGTGACCTTGAATCAAGGTCAAGGTCATTCATTTGAACAAATTTGGTAGCCCTTTACCGCAGCATGCTACAAACCCAATATCAACTCTCTGGGACTCTTGGTTATTGAGAAGAAGTCGTTTAAAGATTTCAGCCTTTTTGATTCCTGTGACCTTGAATGAAGATCAAGGTCATTCATTTGAACAAACTTGGGAGCCCTTCACCCAAGCATGGTACAGGCCAAATATTAGGTCTCTGGGACTATTGGTTATTGAGAAGAAGTTGTTTAAAGATTTTAGCCTTTTTGACTCCTGTGACCTTGAATGAAGGTCAAGGTCATTCATTTCAACAAACTAGGTAGCCCTTTACCCAAGCATGCTACAGACCTAATATCAACTCCCTGGGACTCTTGGTTATTGAGAAGTCGTTTAAAGATTTTAGCCTTTTTGACTCCTGTGACCTTGAATGAAGATCAAGGTCATTCATTTGAACAAACTTGCGAGCCCTTCACCCCAGTATGCTACAGGCCAAATATTAGGTCTCTGGGACTGTTGGTAATTGAGAAGAAGTTGTTAAATTTTTTAGCCTTTTTGACCGCTGTGACCTTGAATGAAGGTCAAGGTCATTCATTTGAACAAATTTGGTAGCCCTTTACCGCAGCATGCTACAAACCCAATATCAACTCCCTGGGACTCTTGGTTATTGAGAAGAAGTCGTTTAAAGATTTTAGCCTGTTTGGTCCCTGTGACATTGAATGAAGGTCAAGGTCATTCATTTGAACAAACTAGGTAGCCCTTCACCCCAGCATGCTACAGACCCAATACCAACTCCCTGGGACTGTTGGTTATTGAGAAGAAGTCGTTTAAAGATTTTAGCCTTTTTGACTCCTGTGACCTTGAATAAAGATCAAGGTCATTCATTTGAACAAACTTGGTAGCCCTTTACCCCAGCATGCTACAGACCCAATATCACCTCCCTGGGCCTCTTGGTTATTGAGAAGAAGTCGTTTAAAGATTTCAGCCTTTTTGACTCCTGTGACCTTGAATGAAGATCAAGGTCATTCATTTGAACAAACTTGGGAGCCCTTCACCCAAGCATGCTACAGGCCAAATATTAGGTCTCTGGGACTCTTGGTTATTGAGAAGAAGTTGTTTAAAGATTTTAGCCTTTTTGACTCCTGTGACCTTGAATGAAGGTCAAGGTCATTCATTTCAACAAACTAGGTAGCCCTTTACCCAAGCATGCTACAGACCTAATATCAACTCCCTGGGACTCTTGGTTATTGAGAAGTCGTTTAAAGATTTTAGCCTTTTTGACTCCTGTGACCTTGAATGAAGATCAAGGTCATTCATTTGAACAAACTTGCGAGCCCTTCACCCCAGTATGCTACAGGCCAAATATTAGGTCTCTGGGACTGTTGGTAATTGAGAAGTTGTTAATTTTTTTAGCCTTTTTGACCGCTGTGACCTTGAATGAAGGTCAAGGTCATTCAATTGAACAAACTTGGTAACCCTTTACCGCAGCATGCTACAGACCCAATATCAACTCCCTGGGCCTCTTGGTTATTCAGAAGAAGTCGTTTTAAAATGTTAGCCTTTTTGACTCCAGTGACCTTGAATGAAGGTCAAGGTCATTCATTTGAACAAACTTGGTAGCCCTTTACCCCAGCATGCTACAGGCCAAATATTAGGTCTCTGGGACTGTTGGTAATTGAGAAGAAGTTGTTAAAATTTTTAGCCTTTTTGACTCCTGTGACCTTGAATGAAGGTCAAGGTCATTCATTTGAACAAATTTGGTAGCCCTTTACCGCAGCATGCTACAAACCCAATATCAACTCCCTGGGACTCTTGGTTATTGAGAAGAAGTCGTTTAAAGATTTTAGCCTGTTTGGTCCCTGTGACATTGAATGAAGGTCAAGGTCATTCATTTGAACAAACTAGGTAGCCCTTCACCCCAGCATGCTACAGACCCAATACCAACTCCCTGGGACTGTTGGTTATTGAGAAGAAGTCGTTTAAAGATTTTAGCCTTTTTGACTCCTGTGACCTTGAATAAAGATCAAGGTCATTCATTTGAACAAACTTGGTAGCCCTTTACCCCAGCATGCTACAGACCCAATATCACCTCCCTGGGCCTCTTGGTTATTGAGAAGAAGTCGTTTAAAGATTTCAGCCTTTTTGACTCCTGTGACCTTGAATGAAGATTAAGGTCATTTATTTGAACAAACTTGGGAGCCCTTCACCCCAGCATGCTACAGGCCAAATATTAGGTCTCTGGGACTCTTGGTTATTGAGAAGAAGTTGTTTAAAGATTTTAGCCTTTTTGACTCCTGTGACCTTGAATGAAGGTCAAGGTCATTCATTTGAACAAACTTGGTAGCCCTTCACCCCAGCATGCTACAGGCCAAATATCAACTCCCTGGGCCTCTTGGTTATTGAGAAGAAGTCGTTCAAAGATTTTAGCCTTTTTGACTCCTGTGACCTTGAATGAAGGTCAAAGTCATTCATTTGAACAAACTTGGTAGCCCTTCACCCCAGCATGCTTCAGACCCAATATCAAGTCCCTGGGTCTTTTGGCTATTTAGAAGAAGTCGTTTAATTTTTTTTTAGTATATTTGACCCCTGTGACCTTGAATGAAAGTCAAGGTCATTCATTTGAATAAACTTGGTAGCCCTTCACCCCAGCATGCTACAGACCTAATATCAACTCCCTGGGACTCTTGGTTATTGAGAAGAAGTCGTTTAAAGATTTTAGCCTTTTTGACCCCTGTGACCTTGAATGAAGGTCAACGTTATTCTTTTGAACAAACTTGGTAGCCCTTCACCCCAGCATGCTACAGGCCCAATATTAGGTCTCTGGGCCTTTTGGTTATTGAGAAGAAGTTGCTTGAATGGAAAAGTTGACGCCGGACGGACGGCCGGACGGCCAGATGGACGGACGGACGCCGGACGCCGCGCCACGCCATAAGCTCACTTGCCCTTCGGGCAGGTGAGCTAATAAACTCTAAATTTGTTTTGTTGGTTGCCACGCTGATTTTAGCTTGGAGACAAATATTCTTTATAGACTGCGGGGTCTGAAGTTGCTTTATCAAAATTCCACCACAAAAATTGGGTGTTATTCAACTCCCAAGGTCCAAAGGCATGACATAATCATTACAACTGTTGAAAAACATTCCGTTTAAACCACACCTGGTATAAACTCTTAATTTGCTTTGATTGGTAGACACGGTCAATGGTGACCAATAGCCATCGTGCTCCGTCCGCCGTCCGAGACATACCAGAGTCTTTAAAAATGGTAGTTGCTACTCCTGCTTAGCGCTCAGCATATTAGGAGTATGGCGACTGGTTCGCCCGTTGTCAGTATCATGTAATCGGGTGGGATGTGCTGCTGGGTATGTTCGGCGGTATGCTTCAGTGAGGTAGCACTATAAATCGGCAAAAGTTCAGTCCTATCACAAGGAGACTTAACACGAACATAGCGCAGCCTCCCAAAACACACATATCCACTCTAAACACGCATGGATATCGCACGCACGGGAGGCCGTCCTTAAATGACCTATCTGCCCTGCAGGTACGGCGTAAGAATTGTACCTGCTGTCCCCATTGCATGATCGTAAGAGGCGACTAAATTTGGGATATTATCTTTTCTCTTCTTTCTGAACAACTTTCTTCTTCCTAATGTCTCCCTTGACAATGCCTCACTTTTGGCCTTTAGTTGAGCGTTCGTTCGCCCCTGTGAGGAAGGCTTTGGGTTCTGTCCCCTAGCCGAGACATACCAGAGTCTTTAAAAATGATAGTTGCTACTCCTGCTTAGCGCTCAGCATATTAGGAGTTGGACGACTGGTTCGCCCGTTGTCAGTATAATGTGACCGGGTGGGGTGTGCTGTTGGGTGTCTTCGGAAGTATGCTTCAGTGAGGTAGCACTATAAATCGGCAAAAGTTCCGGCCTATCACAAGGAGACTTAACACTAACATACCGCAGCCTCCCAAAACACACATACGCACGCACCACACGCATGCACGTCGCACCCACGGGAGGCCGTCCTTAAATGACCTTAGCTTTTAATAGACGTGAAACAAAATAAACCAAATAAATGACCTAAGCTGTTAATAGAACGTTAAACAAAACAAACCAAACCAAACCGTCCGTAAGACTTTTTAATAGCTCACCTGGTCCGAAGGACCAAGGTGAGCTTATGCCATACCGTTGCGTCCGTCGTCCGTCCGTCCGTCAACAATTGACTTCTTCTTCATAACTACACATCAGAATTTGACCAAATTTGGTCAGAAGCATCCCTATGGGTAGGCGACTCAAAATTGTACAAATAATGGGGCTGCCCCCAAGGGGTCTAAGGGGCGGGGCCAAATGTGGTCAATCTGGCTATATTGATATAAACGACTTCTTCTCTGAAACCAAGCAATGGATATCACTCATATATGCCTGATAGCATCATTATGGGGTGGGCATTCAAAATTGTACAAATGATGGGGCTGACCCCCCAGGGGCCTGAGGGGTGGGGCCGAATGTGGTCAATTTGCCTATATTGATATAAACGACTTCTCTGAAACCGAGCAATGCCTGTCACTCATATTTGCCTGGAAGCATCACTATGGGGTTGGGATTCAAAATTGTACCAATGATGGGACTGACCCCCCAGGGGCCTGAGGGGCGGGGCCAAATGTGGTCAATCGGGCTATATTCATATAATTGACTTCTTCTCTGGAACCAAACAATGGATATCTCTCATATTTTACTGGTAGCATCACCTTGGGGTAGGAATTTGAAATTGTACAAATGACGGGGCTGACCCCCTGGGGTCTGAGGGGTGGGGCCAAAAGGGGTCAGTTTTATAGAATTAATATAAACGACTTCTGCTCTGAAACTAAGCAATGGATATCACTCATATTTGCCTGGTAGCATCACTATGGGATGGGGATTCAAAATTGTACAAATGGTGGGGCTGCCCCCAAGGGGTCTGAGGGGCGGGGCCAAAAGGGGTCAATTTGGCTCTCTTAATATAAACGACTTCTCTGAAACCGAGCAATGCCTGTCACTCATATTTGCCTGGAAGCATCACTATGGGGTTGGGATTCAAAATTGTACCAATGATGGGACTGACCCCCCAGGGGCCTGAGGGGCGGGGCCAAATGTGGTCAATCGGGCTATATTCATATAATTGACTTCTTCTCTGGAACCAAACAATGGATATCTCTCATATTTTACTGGTAGCATCACCTTGGGGTAGGAATTTGAAATTGTACAAATGACGGGGCTGACCCCCTGGGGTCTGAGGGGTGGGGCCAAAAGGGGTCAGTTTTATAGAATTAATATAAACGACTTCTGCTCTGAAACTCAGCAATGGATATCACTCATATTTGCCTGGTAGCATCACTATGGGATGGGGATTCAAAATTGTACAAATGGTGGGGCTGCCCCCAAGGGGTCTGAGGGGCGGGGCCAAAAGGGGTCAATTTGGCTCTCTTAATATAAAAGACTTCTCTGAAACCAAGCGATGGATATCGCTCATATTTGCCTGGTAGCATCACTATGGGGTGGGGATTAAAAAGTGTACAAATGATGGAGCTGATCCCCCAGGGGCCTGAGGGGCGGGGCCAAATGTGGTCAATTGGGCTATATTGATATTAGTGACTTCTCCTCTGAAACCAAGCAATGGATATTGCTCATATTTTCCTGGTAGCATCAATATTGGGTGGGCATTCAAAATTGTACAAATGGTGAGGCTGACCCCCCGGGGGCCTGAGGGGCGGGGACAAGAGGGGTCAATTTGGCTGAATTGATATGAACAACTTCTCTGAAACTAAGCAAGGGATATCGCTCATATTTGCCTGGTAGCATCCTTTTGGGTAGGGATTCAAAATTTTATAAAGGAAGCAACTGACCCCCACTCCCCCCGGGGTGCAGAGGACGGGGTCAAAAGGGGTCAATTGGTTTAAGCAACTTCTTTTCTGAAACTAAGCAATGGATATCACTCACATTTGTGTGGTAGCTTCCCTATGAGGTTGTGCCAAAAGCTAATTTTATTTCATGGATTAATGCATTTTTTTTACATAAAATCCTCACGTACCCATATAAAATGCCTTTGATATATTGACATAGCAATACCAGCGACAAATATACTTAATCATCATTCTTGTTTCATATCTCATGAAATCCAGGTGAGCGATACAGGCCCTCTGGGCCTCTTGTTAAGTCTCAAGTGACCTATTCTAATCGCCTTTTGTCCGTCGTCATGCGTCCGTAAACGATTTATATTTTCGACTTCTACTTCTAAACCACTAAACCAAATACAATGATTTTTGGTTGGAAGCTTCTATGGCTAAAGGTCAACGACAATTGTGAATTATATGATCCACACACCCCAGGGGCCTGAGGGGCTGGGCTAAGTCTCAAGTGACCTATTCTAATCGCCTTTTGTCCGTCGTCGTGCGTCCGTAAACGATTTATATTTTCGACTTCTACTTCTAAACCACTAAACCAAATACAATGAAATTTGGTTGGAAGCTTCTATGGCTAAAGGTCAACGACAATTGTGAATTATATGATCCACACACCCCAGGGGCCTGAGGGGCTGGGCTAAAAAAGGTCAAATTGACTAAAACTTCAAAAATCTTCTGTACTCTCAGATATGCTGGAATCAAATACTGTTCATAGATGGAAGGGTCTTTAGGTGCTTTACCTAAATTGTGAATTTCATTACCCTGGTTTCTCTCGTTTGTCCTTGGGAGGGGGTAAACTACTTTAATTTATATAGGGAAATGACAGTTTTGACTGATTTGTTTGATTTCTGTTGGAATTCATTCTAACTTTGTAAACATAATCAGCATTGGACGACAGCTTAATGGTATACACATTTTAGCCCTGACTGACTCGGCGGGGCAAAAAGGGTCGATTAAATCAACTGAAATATTTCAAATCTCGGGTGCCCGTTACGGCCCATGGGCCTCTTGTTTCAATGCGCTACTCTTTCTTAACCCTTTGGTGGATTACTTCCCAATTTAGTTTGAAGCATCATTGGGGGAGGGCAATCATTTTATATAAGTTTAGGCTGTTCTGACCCCTGGGGCCCCAAAAGGGGAACTTTGGTGAATTCTTGCTAAAAAAAACAACCTACTCCATCTTAACCCTTGGGTGGATTACAACGAAATTTGGTGTGAAACATCATTGGTGGAGAGCAATCATATTCCATATAAATGCGGCTTAGGTGACCACTGGGGCTTTGTACTACCTGCTATAGACACTTTTGAGCATAAAGGTATGGGTATTTTGTGCAATATACATGAGCTTACAGCGTTCTCTTTGAAATTTTATTTAACACGTCTGCCGAAATTAATAGACAACCTAACAAAGTACGTATCAGCAGCAAGACTCGTGGTCAACCATGATACATACTAACAACTGATTGAGTTACTTATGTTTAACTTCACAAGACAAGTGATTTATTGGCTTGTCAAAATATCACTAGATATGCTATTTACATGAACTTTCACTGTGCAAGTGCATTCGTGATCGTGGCTGAGATAGCCTGCTATGATAGCAATATCGAAGGCTGTCTTTCTAATGTAGAAAGTGGAAAGAAACTTGAGTACCAAGAGAGAATCATGTAGTTATGCAGGTGTCCCCATACGTTTTAATTGCGCAAAATGTTTACTCTTCTGTGTTTTATTCTGGTACATTTTCAACGGTCTGCCTGCAATCTATTTTTGTTCGTTATTGATCCCCGGTTATCAATTTTGAGTGGGAAATACGGTTTTTGTATGCCAATATTCTCTCTTTTCGAGACATTATCTGACGACACGTTTTTTTTTAATATCTAACAGGTCATAAGAAAGGATATTGTCATTTCACTTCGTTCCTCAACAGTTATGACCAGCCATTGTCATATACCGTACCTGGTGGTCATTATATCGATGGAATCTGCAGTATCCATGACAACAACTTCAAGTAAGTAATCTCGTTTTAACCAAGAATGTAACATTTTGTACTTAAACTATATGAGAATATTGATGGTTTGGTTTGGTTTATTTTGTTTAACGTCCTATTAACATCTAAGGTCATTTAAGGACGGCCTCCCGTGCGTGCGACATGTATGAGTGTGGTGAGAGCGTATGTATTTTGGGAGGCTGCGGTATGTTCGTGTTAAGTCTCCTTGTGATAGGCCGGAACTTTTGCCGATTTAAAGTGCTATCTCACTGAAGCATACTGCCGAAGACACCCAGCAGCACACCCCAGCCGGTCACATTATACTGCCAACAGGCCAACCAGTCGTCCCACTCCAAATATGCCGAGCGCTAAGCAGGAATAGCAACTACCATTGTTAAAGACTGTGGTATGTCTCTGCTAGGGGACAGAACCCAAAACCTTCCTCACAGCGGCGAACGCTCAACTAAAGGCCAAAAGTGAGGCATTGTCAAGGGAGACATTAGGAAGAAGAAAGTTATCAGGAAAAAAGAGAAAAGATAAGATCCCAAGTTTAGTCGCCTCTTACGATCATGCAATGGGGGCAGCAGGTACAATTCTTACGCCCTACCTGCAGGGCAGAGGATAGGATATTTATGGTAGACATGATGTGTGGTAGAGAAAGTACTACTAGATAAAACTGTCTTAAGTTGGGAGCAGCTCAGGGATATATTGTATTTTACCACAATTACAGAGTGCTATGTTTCAGCCATGACATCTATTAGTCATTACAACAGTTGAATGCCAACCAGTTGATACCACACTTTGAATAAACTGTAAATGCGTTTTGTAGTGCTTACACTGATCTTTTACCGTGATTCCCTTTAATCACGGGATTCATTGATTTGTGATTGGTCGATAGTGAATGCCGCTTCACGCCTTTGCGAAAATGATAACAAGTAGCTCACATTTTCTATGCAAGGTAATTATTTTTGATTTGTAATGCATTATAATATTGCCACCTATATCTACAATTGTTAGTTTTACATATTAATATTAGCGGTAATAGATCCTTTCGTTCCAAACGATACCATAAACGAAGCATAAGGTGGCCATTTCATACTTGTGGAAGCTTTTATTTTTGGTAGAAACAGTTCATACAAACTCGTGGATGTTGTATATGGTATATCTTCCACTCAGATTATCTATTTTTAGAAAATAATCAAACCAGAGTGAAAAATATATCATACAAGAGGCCCAAAGGGCCTGCATCCCTCACCTTGATACATACTGCATTAGTCATGACAAAGCATTATAATTAATTTTCTATTGAACCTCCCAACAATGAGTTTTTTGTTTGTTTGTAATATTAGCTCTTTCCTTCTCACGGGACCCGATGAAGCCACACCAACTATTTCTATATCATTCGATAGTGGTTGCTCATCAACACTAAAGACCAAATTTTACCTAAATTTCTCCTATATGGGGCCGCCTCTTATGCTCGATGGTATTCACACCAGCTATTCATACATTAGATTTCCTTTGCTCTAATGCTCAAATTTCATCATAGTCCATTCAGTCATTCTTGCAAGTAGTAATTAAAGGAGTAACCTTGATTTCCCAATTGGGCTCCTGTCTAAAGGGGTCCAAACATTCCGTTTATACAGCAATAAATACCAAATTATACCCGTGACCAGATTTCATCAAAATCCATTGGAATTTGAAAAAGTAGTGATTAAAGGAAATGTTGACGGACAACGGAAGGATTTGTGTTCTGTCCCCTGGCCGAGACATACCAGTTTTTAAAAGTGGCATTTGCTACTCCTGCGTAACGCTCAACATATAAGGAGTGGGACGGCTGGTTCGCCCGTTGTCAGTATAATGTGACCCGGTTAGATGTCCATCTGGATGTCTTCGGCAGTATGCTTCAGTGAGATAGCACTGTAAATCAGCAAAAGTTCACAAGGAAACTTGCATACCGCAGTCTCCCATAGTACGCACACACACACAACACCATCACCCCCCCCCCCCCCCCCCCCCCCACACACACCCACACACACACACACACACACACACACACACCACACGCATGCATATCGCACGCACGAGACCGTCCTTGAATGACCTTAGATGGACAGGATTGGTTTGGTTTATTTTGTTTAACGTCCTATTGACAGCTAAGGTCATTTAAGGACGGCCTCCCGTGCGTGCGAAATGTATGCGTGTGATGAGTGCGTATGTGTGTTTTGGGAGGCTGCGGTATGTTCGTGTTGAGTCTCCTTGTGATAGGCCGGAACTTTTGCCGATTTATAGTGCTATCTCACTGAAGCATACTGCCGAAGACACCCAGCAGCACACCCCACCCGGTCACATTATACTGACAACGGGCGAACCAGTCGTCCCACTCCAAATATGCTGAGGGCTAAGTAGGAGCAGCAACTACCGTTTTTAAAGACTCTGGTATGTCTCGGCTAGGGGACAGAACCCAAAACCTTCCTCACAGGGGCGAACGCGCAACTAAAGGCCAAAAGTGAGGCATTGTCAAGGGAGACATTAGGAAGAAGACAGTTGTTCAGAAAGAAGAGAAAAGATAAGATCCCAAATTTAGTCGCCTCTTACGATCATGCAATGGGGGCAGCAGGTACAATTCTTACGCCCTACCTGCAGGGCAGAGATGGACAGGACATTAAACAAATGAAACCAAACCATTTCAGACCAGCCGAGAATACAACTACGAGTTGCGTAACGTCAATCTATATATAGACAATACGGAGCATACATTGTATCATTACTACATTGTGTCCTGGTAGGAGACATATATTGTGTTTCTTTTTTACTCAAGCTTGTGAATCTTATTTTCTCTTTCTATTTTGCAGTGACCGTATACATGCTTTTGAGGTTTGCGAATTTGAGGAGATATACCAGTATTTGCACTGACCGTATACATGCTTTTGAAGTTTGCGAATTTGAGGAGAAATACCACTGAATGGATTTTAGCCAACGGTTTGCCAGTTTGTGGACGCAGAGCAATACGACTAATTAGAATGTAGCCTACCCAACTTCAATTACTGATACTTCATTCATAATAAACTCTTAAGCAGATTGTCGTCTTATTAGAATCTATGTATTTGCCATAAAATCTCTACACCACCATGCAAGATAAAGGATTTTGATATTTTCAAATTGGAAAACAGAATATCATAATTTGAGTTATGTAAGGAAGGCTGCCCTGCAGGTAGGGCGTAAGAATTGTACCTGCTGCCCCCATTGCATGATCGTAAGAGGCGACTAAATTTGGGATCTTATCTTTTCTCTTTCTTAACAACTTTCTTCTTCCTAACGTCTCCCTTGACACTGCCTCACTTTTGGCCTTTAGTTGAGCGTTCGCCCCTGTGAGAAAGGCTTTGGGTTCTGTCCCCTGGCCGAGACATACCAGAGTCTTTAAAAATGGTAGTTACTGCTTCTGCTTAGCGCTCAGCATATTAGGAGTGGGGCGACTGGTTCGCCCGTTGTCAGTATAATGTGACCGGGTGGGGTGTGCTGCTGGGTGTCTTCGGCAGTATGTTTAAGTGAGGTAGCACTATAAATCGGCAAAAGTTCCGGCCTATCACAAGGAGACTTAACATCAACATACCGCAGCCTCCCAAAACACACATACGCACTCACCACACGCATGCATGTCGCACACACGGGATGCCGTCCTTAAATGACCTTAGCTGTTGATAGGACGTTAAACAAAATAAACCAAACCAAAGTATGCTTCAGTGAGATAGCACTTTAAATCGGCAAAAGTTCCGGCCTATCACAAGGAGACTTAACACGAACATACCGCAGCCTCCCAAAACACACATACGCACTCATCACACGCATACATTTCGCACGCACGGGAGGCCGTCCTTAAATGACCTTAGCTGTCAATAGGACGTTAAACAAAATAAACCAAACCAATCCTGTCCATCTAAGGTCATTCAAGGACGGTCTCTCGTGCGTGCGATATGCATGCGTGTGGTGTGTGTGTGGGTTGGGGGTAGGGAGGGAGGGGTGTGTGTGTGTGTGTGTGTGTGTGTGTGTGCGTACTTTGGGAGAATGCGGTATGCAAGTTTCCCTGTGAATTTCTGCTGATTTATAGTGCTATCTCACTGAAGCATACTGCCGAAGACATCCAGATGGACATCTAACCGGGTCACATTATACTGACAACGGGCGAACCAGCCGTCCCACTCCTTATATGTTGAGCGTTACGCAGGAGTAGCAAATGCCACTTTTAAAAACTGGTATGTCTCGGCAAGGGGACAGAACACAAATCCTTCCGTTATCCGTCAACATTTCCTTTAATCACTACTTTTTCAAATTCCAATGGATTTTGATGAAATCTGGTCACGGGTATAATTTGGTATTCATTGCTGTATAAACGGAATGTTTGGACCCCTTTAGACAGGAGCCCAATTGGGAAATCAAGGTTAATCCTTTAATTACTACTTGTAAGAATGACTGAATGGACTATGATGAAATTTGAGCATTAGAGCAAAGGAAATCTAATGTATGAATAGCTGGTGTGAATACCATCGAGCATAAGAGGAGGCGGCCCCCAATAGGAGAAATTTAGGTAAAATTTGGTCTTTAGTGTTGATGAACAACCACTATCGAATGATGTAGAAATAGTTGGTGTGGCTTCATCGGGGCCCGTAAGAAGGAAGGAGCTAATATTACAAAAAAAAAAACAAAAAAAAAAACTCATTGTTGGGAGGTTCAATAGAAAATTAATTATAATGCTTTGTCATGACTAATGCAGTATCAAGGTGAGGGATGCAGGCCCTTTGGGCCTCTTGTATGATATATTTTTCACTCTGGTTTGATTATTTTCTAAAAACAGATAGTCTGAGTGGAAGATATACCATATACAACATCCACGAGTTTGTATGAACTGTTTCTACCAAAAATAAAAGCTTCCACAAGTATGAAATGGCCACCGTATGCTTCGTTTATGGTATCGTTTGGAACGAAAGGATCTATTACCGCTAATATTAATATGCAAAACTAACAATTGTAGATATAGGTGGCAATATTATAATGCATTACAAATCAAAAATAATTACCTTGCATAGAAAATGTGAGCTACTTGTTATCATTTTCGCAAAGGCGTGAAGCGGCATTCACTATCAACCAATCACAAATCAATGAATCCCGTGATTAAAAGTAGTCACGGTAAAAGATCAGTGTAAGCACTACAAAACGCATTTACAGTTGATTGAAAATATGGTATAAACTGGTTGGCATTTAACTGTTGTAATGATTAATAGATGTCACGGCTGAAACATAGCACTCTGTAATTGTGGTAAAATACAATATATCCCCGAGCTGCTCCCAACTTAAGACAGTTTTATCTAGCAGTACTTTCTCTACCACACATCATGTCTACCATACATATCCTATCCTCTGCCCTGCAGGTAGGGTGTAAGAATTGTACCTGCTGCCCCCATTGCATGATCGTAAAAGGCGACTAAACTTGGGATCTTATCTTTTCTCTTCTTGATAACTTTCTTCTTCCTAATGTCTCCCTTGACAATGCCTCACTTTTGGCCTTTAGTTGAGCGTTCGCCGCTGTGAGAAAGGTTTTGGGTTCTGTCCCCTAGCCGAGACATACCAGAGTCTTTAAAAATGGTAGTTGCTACTCCTGCTTAGCGCTCAGTAAATTTGGAGTGGGACAACTGGTTGGCCTGTTGTCAGTATAATGTGACCGGGTGGGGTGTGCTGCTGGGTGTCTTCGGCGGTATGCTTCAGTGAGATAGCACCATAAATCGGCAAAAGTTCCGGCCTAGCACAAGGAGACTTAACACGAACATACTGCAGCCTCCCAAAACACACATACCGGCAGGTAGGGCGTAAGAATTGTACCTGATGCCCTCATTGCATGATCGTAAGAGGCGACTAAATTTGGGATCTTATCTTTTTAGCCCACCATCATCAGATAATGGGCTATTCAAATCGCCCTGCGTCCGTCGTCCGTCCGTCCGTCTGTCCCTCTGTCCGTAAACAATTCTTGTTATCGCTATTTCTGAGAAAGTGCTGATGGGATCTTTCTCAAATTTCATATGTAGGTTCCCCTTGGTGCCTAGTTGTGCATATTGCATTTTGGGACCGATCGGAAAACAACATGGCCGACAGGCAGCCATCTTGGATTTTGACAATTGAAGTTTGTTATCTCTATTTCTGAGAAAGTATTGAAGGGATCTTTCTCAAATTTCATATGTAGGTTCCCCTTGGTGCCTAGTTATGCATATTGCATTTTGGGACCGATCAGAAAACAACATGGCCGACAGACAGCCATCTTGGATTTTGACAATTGAAGTTTGTTATTTCTATTTCTGAGAAAGTATTGAAGGGATCTTTCTCAAATTTCATATGTAGGTTCCTTTTGGTGCCTAGATATGCATATTGCATTTTGGGACCGATCAGAAAACAACATGGCCGACAGACAGCCATCTTGGATTTTGACAATTGAAGTTTGTTATTTCTATTTCTGAGAAAGTATTGAAGGGATCTTTCTCAAATTTCATATGTAGGTTCCTTTTGGTGCCTAGATATGCATATTGCATTTTGGGACCGATCAGAAAACAACATGGCCGACAGGCAGCCATCTTGGATTTTGACAATTTGAGTTTGTTATAGCTATTTCTGAGGAAGTACTGAAGGGATCGTTCTCAAATTTCATATGTAGGTTCCCTTTGGTGCCTAGTTATGCATATTTCATTTTGGGACCAATCGGAAAACAATATGGCCGACAGGCAGCCATCTTGGATTTTGACAATTGGAGTTTGTTAACGCTATTTCTGAGGAAGTACTGAAGGGATCTTTCTCAAATTTTATATGTAGGTTCCCTTTGGTGCCTAGTTATGCATATTGCATTTTGGGACCAATCGAAAAACAAAATGGCCGACAGGCAGCCATCTTGGATTTTGACAATTGAAGTTTGTTATCGCTATTTCTGTGAAAGTACTGAAGGGATCTTTCTCAAATTTCATATGCAGGTTCCTCTTTGTGCCTGGTTATGCATATTGCATTTTGAGACTAATCAGAAAACAACATGGCTGACAGGCAGCCATCTTGGATTCTGACAATTAAAGTTTGTTATCGCTATTTCTGTGAAAGTAATGAAGGGATCTTTCTGAAATTTCATATGCAGGTTACCCTCAGTGCCTAGTTATGCATATTGCATTTTGAGACCAATCGGAAAACAACATGGCCAACAGGCAGCCATCTTGGATTTTGACAATTGAAATTTGTTATCGCTTTTTCTGTGAAAAAACTGAAGGGATCTTTCTCAAATTTCATATGTAGGTTCCCCTTGATGCCTACTTATGCATATTGCATTTTGAGACCAATAGGAAAACAACATTGCTGACAGGCAGCCATCTTGGATTTTGACAATTAAAATTTGTTATCGCTATTTCTCAGAAAGTAATGAAGGGATCTTTCTGAAATTTTATATGCAGGTTCCCCTCAGTGCCTAGTTATGCATATTGCATTTTGAGACCAATCAGAAAACAACATGGCTGACAGGCAGCCATCTTGGATTTTGACAATTGAAGTTTGTTGTCGCTATTTCTCAGAAAGTAATGAAGGGATCTTTCTAAAATTTCATATGCATGTTCCCTTCGGTGCCTAGTTATGCATATTGCATTTTGAGACTAATCAGAAAACAACATGGCCGACAGGCAGCCATTTCGGATTTTGACAATTGAAGTTTGTTATCGCTATTTCTGTGAAAGTACTGAAGGGATCTTTTTCAAATTTCTCCTCAGTGCCTAGTTTTGCATATTGGGACCAATACGAAAACAACATGGCCGACAGACAGCCATTATAGCTAAATCTTAAATTCTGTATATAGGTTCCCCTTGTTTGAAAAGTACTAGAGGGCTGTTTCTGAATATACACAGATAAGTAAGACTTAGAGGAAGGGAAAAGTAGGGAAAAGATCAATCTGACATGGAACCTATAAAGATCATTCAATGGTGGGCGCCAAGATCCCTCTGGGATCTCTTGTCTCTTTTCTGAACAACTTTCTTCTTCCTTATGTCTCCCTTGACAATGCCTCACTTTTGGCCTTTAGTTGAGCGTTCGCCCCTGTGAGGAAGGCTTTAGGTTCTGTCCCCTAGCCGAGACATACCAGAGTCTTTAACAAGAGGCCCATGGGGCCTGTATCGCTCACCTAGTTGGATTAGACCAAATGTTGAAATAATGTTCATATTCAAATTGTTTTATTTGTAAAACTCTAACAATGCTATATATGGTTATAGTGTGGGAATACGAACTGCTTTAAAGATTAATGAAGTCCAGACTCTCTAAGGTCTGAAAGACCTCAAGAATTGTTTATAGAACATGCATTCATCACTTTTTTAAAGGAATTACCTTAATTTCCCCTATTGGGCCCCGCCCCTTTGGCCCCTCGGGGGTCAGAGCCACCATTTATGCAAAATCTTTTCCTCTTCCCCCAAGGATGTTTCTGACCAAATTGGGTTCAAATCCATTCATAACTTTATGACTAGTAGAGATTTAGAGGAATTACCTCTTTTTCCCATATTTGGCCCCGCCCCTTTGGCCCCTCGGGGGTCAGAATCACCATTTATGCAAAATCTGTTCCCCTTCCCCCAAGGATGTTTCTGACCAAATTGGGTTCAAATCCATTCATAACTTGATGACTAGTAGTGATTTAAAGGAATTACCTCTATTTCCCCTATTGGGCCCCGCCCCTTTGGCCCCTCGGGGGTCAGAGCCACCATTTATCCAAAAACTTTTCCCCTTCCCCCAAGGATGTTTCTGACCAAATTGGGTTCAAATCCATTCATAACTTTATGACTAGTAGTGATTTAAAGGAATTACCTGTATTACCCATATTGGGCCCCGCCCCTTTGACCCCTAGGGGGTCAGAGCCACCATTTATGCAAAATCTCTTCCCCTTCCCCCAAGGATGTGTCTGACCAAATTGGGTTGAAATCCATTCATAACTTTATGACAAGTAGCGATTTAAAGGAATTACCTTAATTTCCCCTATTGGGCCCCGCCCCTTTGGCCCCTCGGGGGTCAGAGCCACCATTTATGCAAAATCTTTTCCCCTTCCCCCAAGGATGTTTCTGACCAAATTGGGTTCAAATCCATTCATAACTTTATGACTAGTAGAGATTTAGAGGAATTACCTCTATTCCCCATATTTGGCCCCGCCCCTTTGGCCCCTCGGGGGTCAGAATCACCATTTATGCAAAATCTGTTCCCCTTCCCCCAAGGATGTTTCTGACCAAATTGGGTTGAAATCCATTCATAACTTTATGACTAGTAGCGATTTAAAGGAATTACCTCTATTTCCCCTATTGGGCCCCGCCCCTTTGGCCCCTCAGGGGTCAGAGTCACCAGTTATGCAAAATCTGTTCCCATTCTGCCAAGGATGTTTCTGGCCAAATTTGGTCAAAATCCAATAAGAACTTTATGACTAGTAGCGATTTGAAGCAAATGTTGACGGACGGACGGACGGACGACGGACGCGGCGCCATGGCCTTCAGTCCAGGTGAGCTAAAAATGGTAGTTGCTACTCCTGCTTAGCGCTCAGGATATTTGGAGTGGGACTACTAGTTCGCCCGTTGTCAGTATAATGTGACCGGGTTGGGTGTGCTGCTGGGTGTCTTCGGCAGTATGCTTCAGTGAGGTAGCACTATAAATCGGCAAAAGTTCCGGCCTATCACAAGGAGACTCAACACGAACATACCGCAGCCTCCCGAAACACACATACGCACTGACCTCACGCACGGGAGGCCGTCCTTAAATGACCTTAGCTGTTAATAGGACGTTAAACAAAATAAACCAAACCAAACCATCAATATCCTTATCAAATTTAAGTAACAAATGTTACATTCTTGGTTAAAACGAGATAACTTACTTGAACTTGATGGATGCTGCAGATTCCATCGATATAATGACCATCAGGTACGGTATATGACAATGGCATGCCATAGCTGTTGAGGAACGAGGTGAAATGACAATATTCTTTCTGATGACCTGTTAGATAATAAAAAAACGTGTTAGATAATGTCTCGAAAAGAAAGAATATTGGCATACAAAAACCGTATTTCCCACTCAAAATTGATAACCGGGGATCAATAACGAACAAAAATAGATTGCAGGCAGACCGTTGAAAATGTACAAGAATAAAACACAGAAGAGTAAACATTTTGCGCAATTAAAACGTATGGGGACACCTGCATGACTACATGATCCCTTCCATATTGCTATCATAGCAGGCTGTCCCAGCCACGATCACGAATGCACTTGCACAGTGAAAGTTCATGTAAATAGCCTATCTAGTGATATTTTGACAAGCCAATAAATCACTTTTCTTGTGAAGTTAAACATAAGCAACTCAATTAGTTGTTAGCTCACCTGCCCGAAGGGCAAGTGAGCTTATGCCATGGTGCGGCGTCCGTCGTCCGTCCGTCCGGCGTCAACTTTTTCATTTAAACAAATTCTTCTCAATAACCAAGAGGCCCAGGAACTTCATATTGGGCCTGTAGCATACTGGGGTGAAGGGCTTCCAAGTTTGTTCAAATAATTGACCTTGACCTTCATTCAAGGTCACATGGGTCAAATAGGCTATAATCTTCAAACGACTTCTCAATAACCAAGAGGCCCAGGGACTTGATATTGGGCCTGTAGCATGCTGGGATGAAGGGCTACCAAGTTTGTTCAAAAAAATGAACTTGACCTTCATTCAAGGTCAAATGGGTCAAATAGGCTATAATCTTCAAACGACTTCTTCTCAATAACCAAGAGGCCCAGGGACTCTATATTGGGTCTGTAGCATGCTGGGATGAAGGGCTACTAAGTTTGTGAAAATAAATGACTGTGACTTTCATTCAAGGTCACATGGGTCAAATAGGCTATAACCTTCAAACGACTTCTTCTCAATAACGAAGAGGCCCAGGGACTTGATATTGGGCCTGTAGCATGCTGGGGCGAGGGGCTACAAAGTTTGTTCAAATAAATGACCTTGACCGTCATTAAAGGTCACATGGGTAGAATAGGCTATAATCTTCAAACTTCTCAATAACCAAGAGGCCCAGGGACTTGATATTGGGCCTGTAGCATGTTGGGGTGTCGGCTACAAAGTTTGTTCAAATAAATGGCCTTGACCTTCATTCAAGGTCACATGGGTCAAATAGGCTATAATCTTCAAACGACTTCTTCTCAATAACCAAGAGGCCGAGGGACTTGATATTGGGTCTGTTGCATGCTGGGGTGAAGTGCTACAAAGTTTGTTCAAATAAATGACCTTGACCTTCATTCAAGGTCACATTGGTCAAATAGGCTATAATCTTCAAATTACTTCTTCTCAATAACCAAGAGGCCCAGGGACTTGATATTGGGCCTGTAGCATGCTGGGGTGAAGGGCTACTAAGATTGTTCAAATAAAGACCTTGACCTTCATTCAAGGTCACATTGGTCAAATAGGCTATAATCTTCAAAGGACTTCTTCTCAATAACCAAGAGGCCCAGCGACTTGATATTGGTCCTATTGGTCCTGTAGCATGCTGGGGTGAGGGCTACAAAGTTTGTTCAAATAAATGACCTTGACCTTCATTCAAGGTCACATTTGTCAAATAGGCTATAATCTTCAAACGACTTCTTTTCAATAACCAAAAGGCTCAGGGACTTGATTTTTGGGCCTGTAGTATGATGGGGTGAAGGGCAACAAAGTTTGTTCAAATAAAAGACCTTGACCTTCATTCAAGGTCGAATTTGTCAAATAGGCTATACTCTTCAAACAACTTCTCAATAACCAAGAGGCCAAGGGACTTGATATTGGGCCTGTAGCATGCTAGGGTAAAGGACTACAAAGTTTGTTCAAATAAATGACCTTGACCTCCATTCAAGGTCACATGGGTCAAATAGGCTATATTCTTCAAACAACTTCTCAATAACCAAGAGGCACAGGGACTTGATAATGGGCCTGTTGCATGCTGGGCTGAAGGGCTACTAAGTTTGTTCAAATAAATGACCTTGACCTTCATTCAAGGTCACATTGGTCAAATAGGCTATAATCTTCAAACGACTTCTCAACAACAGGCCCAATGGGCCTGTATCGCTCACCTGGCATTAATGTAAGAAATGGGTTTAACATGAAGCATCTTTGACCTTGATGAGTTATGATGTAATGTCATATCATAATAAGGTCAATCATTTGAATATCGGTGGTCTATAAGCTGATAATCATTCATCTCAGCGTATAGGTTATCAAATGTTATCACTCTAACCCTTTTGGGTTTTTTTTTTAAAGAATTAACTTACTTTTTACTCTACTTTTTTATAAAACAAATTTGACTCCTGTGACTCTAAGTAAGTCAAGGTCATCCCTTTACACTTTAATCCGAGCATATAACATTCCAAACATAAGGCCTGTAGGCCTCCTTATAAAGAAGAAAATATTTTAGAACATTTGACAACATATGTCCTTGAAAGCAGTTCAAGGTCATTCTTTTGAACAAGAGGCCCATGACATAAGTTTTGATGTGTAAAAAGGAAGAGTTCCCTTTACAAGAAGACTTTATACATCTGATCTCTGTGACTCTAAAGACTTAATAATAACTTAATAATCCTTCTTTTCAGTAATTATTGCTACTTGCACTGGGTTTCTTCTGTAAGGTGATTAAATTGTTCACATTTCAGCACAATTGACAACTATGACCTATATGTACAGTAGGGAGGGTTGAAGCATACATTTAGGTGAAGTGTTGAGATGTGTGGTACGTTTAATGCTGTCTACCTTTGTTTGTTTCTTTCTCAAGAAGCTGAGAAACTGGTTGGTTTGCCTGTTGTGGTAATGTCATTGACCTGGATGTAGTTTAAATTAAATGACTTTACTTTTCAAAAATCATGTTTTAAATACACCATATAATAGAAACGTCAAATAACAAAGTACTGTACTGTACTGTACTATACACAGCATGTATTGTGTCACATTTCATGCATGGTTAATATACATGGGAAAAAACAATAAACATATTGCGTTAGCTTTAAACATTTTAATAATAACATGATATTTTTGTAGATACAATTTTTTTTTTGTAGAAGGGAAATAGATATTTTCATATTAATATATAAATAGAGGAATTAACGACTACCTGAGATATTTCAAATTTCTCGCTGTATGGAACTTTTTGCTTGGTCCCAAATTTCCTCACTATATAACGCTACTAACGAACCTATGTATGATTCGAATTTTTATAAATCGAAGTTTTCCATGTATCAAACTTTGTTCATGGCCCGTTAGCTATGATATTATAGGTAATTGACATCTCATGATTCGAATAAAAAGTTTACCTTTACTGACCACTGGACAGGTGTTTGTCGTGACTCCCGCGGCAAGATTTCACACCCTCCCCCAAATGCCCTGACTGACAATAGGGATATTGATAGCATGTGTTGTCACTCTCGATCATGGGGTTAATTAATAATCAGACTCAATTGATAGATAAATGGTATATTCAGAAGCCATGGAATTTAATCACTCCGGTAAACCATACCGGAAGTTGTCTTTGATGATCTCCGCCGCCATTGCAATCAGCGGTTGGTGAGTAAATTTCACGGAACAGTAAAACAAGCGGATCAATTTTAAACACAAACAATTAGCGATGTCTTCACTCATATTCAAATTGTCACGTTTCAAACTTATACATAGATATCCAAGTAAATCGGTTATTTGTCATTCAAGCATGCATTCTCCAACTGATCGGCATTCCGTATTTTATATGCACATAACGTAAACAAATATGTCTTTAGCAGAAAAACGTTAACGTAAGTGTGCATTGTACTTTTGTTTTATCTACAAGCCGGGATATAAGTGCTTTGTAACATATAATACTTTGTTTAATTAAAAAATGCTAAGGTATAAATGATGAAAAGTGTTTTTATTTTGTTGGGTTTGGGGTAAATTAACTAAACATTTCGATGTGAGCCTGACAGGCGACGATCAACATGAAGACATGTAACGTTAACAGCTATGGTCATTATCAAGAAAATATTGATCTATTGTCAACCATGAATAATTTGAAGTCCCGCTGTTACGAAGTTTTTCTGTTAGTCCCTTGAACTTCGAAACATCGAAGTTTGATTGTTCAATTCATTATAGTGAAAATACGTATTTAATCCTATTTATAAATGTATATATACTTGATATTTTTATAGTAAACATTTTTAATCATATGGTTTTATTCTAAACATAATTTTTATACTTCCATTGTGTTTATGAAATGTACTGATATTATTGTTCTGATATTGTACTTTATGTATGCTTGATTTATCTGGAATACAATTTAATATATATATTTAAAAAAATGAAAGCAGTTTCGTCTTATTTCTTGAAATCACGATGTCACAAATATCCATAACTTCTACTGATCCACACTTCTATCGTACATCAACGTGTAAATGTATAGTTTTATGAATCATGCTTTTAAAGCAGAATAACTGTTGTTGTATTCCTTTCTTGACATCTCAGCAAAATACGCGTTATATTAGACAAATCATTGACCGATCTCGACAAGACTACAGTAGATATGAAGGTATTCATCGTATAAAATCTACGAAACTCTTGCTTAGGTCTACGACAACGCTCCGCTCTGAAAAATTAATACATCTGTTGGATTGTAGTAAAAACTAAATAACAACACTTCGAACAAAAGACGACAACATGAATAATTACTAGTATAAACGTATTCGATGCGCAAAGCTCGTTATCTGGAACGCGAACAGACGGAAGTGCCTAACCTAGTTTACGGTCCAGATAATCAGATATATAAGACTATGTCAAATTGACACTGACTGGTCTCATTCTTAAAATATCAAAACATTTACAGTGTTTACATTATCAATCAAACCACCCTTCAATTCGTTTAAAGCGGGCAGTAGCCATGCAATATATATGGACTTGTTATCGGCAATATACGACGCAGCCATCTTACCAAGCGAGAAATAAATGCGCATGCGCATTTGACATCAGAGTTATCAAAACGCTTGAAATTTCCTGTTGATTTCAAGCGCAAATGGGACAAATGTAGACTTGCCCAAGTTCCAGTGAGGAATGTATCGAATTTTTCAAGTCGAACGCAATAATATTTTTCACTACACGTTCAATAATAAAATTATACAGAAACAAGATCAGATGAATTTGCTGTTTCAAAATCTTAGCTTAGGTTATTTTTATTTTTTTTTCAAATTTACTTTTCATGTTATATTTTAATTATCAGCTATGAGGTTATTGCAATTAAGTTTCATAATAAAAAACTTGTATAGGCCTATATTTTTTGCAAAATGTTAAATCTAAATGACATAATTAAACTGTTCTTTAAACAAATGGAAAATAACACATTTTTTTTTTTTCGGGGATAGATGTTTTCAATGGGAATTAGATAAATTTTGAGAAAAACATCCAAAATTATTATATATTTATTACCTATTCACTTAATTATATCATTCAAGCAGCCTTATTCAGGACAAATATTTCAAAGTTACATATTTTATCAAAAGTTTCAAAGTTCATATTCAATACTTGCAATCATAGTCAACAATTATAAATATTGAACAAGATATATAATATATATGATATGCCAGAGGTAACAAGCATCGAATATGGAATCATATTATGAACGTCAACAAAATCAGTCTGGTGTCCTCATCTGGTGAAACGTATAGAAACAATAGAGAATGTTCCTGGTCTGCCTAATTTGTCATATTAAGAATGTCAACAAAAACTGTCACTACCAACATCGTGGAGACATGATTAAGGTCTACAAAATCATCTCCGAAAAATATAACGTGGAAGTTGCAAAATTGTTTTCGTCAATGTAGGGCCAAGCACTTGCGGACCTAACTTTAAAATACATAAAGGATTCTCGGGATTAGATGTCAGAAAATATTCATTCAAGCAGAGAATTGTGGATATGTGGAATATAGTCTCCCATTTGATGTTGTAAATATAATTAATGCCATATTAATTAAACAATTCAAATATAAACTTGATGAACATTGGAAAAATCAGACACAAAAGTACTGTTTCAAAGAGAAAATCAAGCTGTGAAGTGAACAATTATTTATTATTTCAATAACTTTATTATGAGCTGACAATCAAAGGATGTAAATCCTGTACATATTTTATGTATGCTGTCAGAATATAAATCTAGGTATCTATATATTATCTATGCATAACACAATTTTTTATTTAATGTCAAACACTATATACACTGCTGATGGATGATGAACCTATCATCCATGTATATCTCTTCTGCATATCACCAACATGGAAATCCTCTTCATCAGAAAAGTTTTATAAATATCACTTAACAGACCACGTGAACAGAAAAAAAATGAGGTGATTGCATGCGACAAGAATGTTTAAACAAAGTTCCCAAAGCTGTACATGTACTGAAGAAAACATGTGAAAAATATCCAACCTTTGTATATACCTCTTGACACAATTTAGCTTGTCAGTTACATCCTATACACCAGTAGTGTGCAATACGATATGACACAAGTCGTTAAATCAATTATAACTTAAAGTCCCCGTGTAAGCCAGTATGCATGTTAAAACTGCCTAACTGGTTACTCAACAAAGCCTTTGGTGTTTGCCACCAGTAGATATTTTTTCCCTGATTTTGAATATCAGGTTAGGTATTTCAATATGTCCTTTACAGGTATATTGGGTTTGTTAATACTTACTGTTTACTGGCTTAACAATCAATTTTTAAAAATAGATTTTATAGCCATTCATTTCAGCATATTATTTGGCCTAATATAAGGTATCTGTCACTTAATCTTAGAAAAATCATTATATAATTTTTTTCAACAAATTTGAACCCTGTGGCCTTGAATGTAGATCAAGGTCATACATATGAACCAGCATACTATTGGCCTAATATCAGGTCTCGGAATCTTTAGGCTATTGAGAAATCAATTGAGAGATTTTTGCCTATTTGACCCATGTGACCTTGAATGAAGGTCAAGGTCATTCATTTGAAAAAAAACTTGGTAGCCCTTCACCCCAGCATGCTACATGCCTTATATCAAGTCCCTGGGCCCCTTGCTTATTGAGAAGAAGTTGTCTGAAGATTATAGCCTATTGGACCCATGTGACCTTGAATGAAGATCAAGGTCTTTTATTTGAACAAACTTGGTAGCCCTTTGCCCTAGCATTGAACAGGTCCAATATCAAGTCCCTGGGTGTCTCAGTTATTAAGCAGAAGTCGTTTAAAGTTTTTTACCTATTTCACTCATATGACCTTGAATGAAGGTCACAGTCATTTATTTTAACAAACTTGGTAGCCCTTCACCACAGCATGCTACAGGCCCAATATCAAGTCCCTGGGCCAATTGCTTTTCGAGAAGAAGTTGTTTGAAGTTTTTTACCTATTTCACCCATATGACCTTGAATGAAGGTCAAGGTCATTTATTTGAACAAACGTGGTAGCCCTTCACCCCAGCATGCTACAGGCCAAATATCAGGTCGCTGGGCCCGATGCTTATTGCGAAGTTGTTTGAAGATTATAGCCTATTTGACCCATGTGACCTTGAATGAAGGTCAAGGTCATTTATTTGAACAAACTTGGTAGCCCTTCATCCCAGCATGCTACAGACCCAATATCAAGTCCCTGGGCCTCTTGGTTATTGAGAAGTCGTTTGAAGATTATAGCCTATTTGACTCATGTGACCTTGAATGAAGGTCAAGGTAATTTATTTGAACAAACTTGGTAGCCATTCACTCCAGCATGCTACAGGCTCAATATCAAGTCCATTGGCCTCTTGGTTATTGAGAAGAAGTCGTTTGAAGATTATAGCCTATTTGACCCATGTGACCTTGAATGAAGGTCTCGGTCATTTATTTAAACAAACTTAGTAGCCCTTCATCCCAGCATGCTACAGGCCCAATATCAAGTCCCTGGGCCTTTTGGTTATTGCGGAGAAGTCGTTTGAAGATTATAGCCTATTTTACCCATGTGACCTTGAATGGAGGTCAAGGTAATTTATTAGAACAAACTTGGTAGTCCTTCACTCCAGCATGCTACAGGCTCAATATCAAGTCCCTTGGCCTCTTGGTTTTTGAGAAGAAATCGTTTGAAGATTATAGCCTATTTGACCCATGTGACCTTGAATAAAGGTCACGTCATTTATTTTAACAAACTTAGTAGCCCTTCATCCCAGCATGCTACAGACCCAATATCAAGTCCCTGGGCCTTTTGGTTATTGCGGAGAAGTCGTTTGAAGATTATAGTCTATTTGACCCATGTGACCTTGAATGAAGGTCAACGTAATTTATTTGAACAAACTTGGTAGCCCTTTACCCCAGCATGCTACAGGCCCAATATCAGGTCGCTGAGCCCGATGCTTATTGAGAAGAAGTTTTCTTAAGATTAAATGCATATTTGAGACATGCGACCTTGAATGAAGGTCAAGGTCATATATTGGAACAAACTTGGTAGTCCTTCACCCCAGCAAGCTACAGGCTCAATATCAAGTCCCTTGGCCTCTTGGTTATTGAGAAGTCGTTTGAAGATTATAGCCTATTTGACCCATGTGACCTTGAATGAAGGTCAAGGTCATTTATTTGAACAAACTGGGTAGCCCTTCATCCCAGCATGCTACAGACCCAATATCAAGTCCCTGGGCCTCTTGGTTATTGAGAAGAAGTCGTTTGAAGATTATAGCCTATTTGACCCATTTGACCTTGAATGAAGGTCACGGTCATTTATTTGAACAAACTTGGTAGCCCTTCATCCCAGCATGCTACAGACCCAATATCAAGTCCCTGGGCCTCTTTGTTATTGAGAAGAAGTCGTTTGAAGATTATAGCCTATTTGACCCATGTGACCTTGAATGAAGGTCAAGGTCATTTATTTGAACAAACCGGGTAGCCCTTCATCCCAGCATGCTACAGACCCAATATCAAGTCCCTGGGCCTCTTGGTTATTGAGAAGAAGTCGTTTGAAGATTATAGCCTATTTGACCCATTTGACCTTGAATGAAGGTCACGGTCATTTATTTGAACAAACTTGGTAGCCCTTCATCCAGCATGCTACAGACCCAATATCAAGTCCCTGGGCCTCTTGTTATTGAGAAGAAGTCGTTTGAAGATTATAGCCTATTTGACCCATGTGACCTTGAATGAAGGTCAAGGTCAATTATTTGAACAAACTTGGTAGCCCTCCACCCCAGTATGCTACATGCCCAATATGAAGTTCCTGGGCCTCTTGGTTATTGAGAAGAAGTTGTTTAAATGAAAAAGTTGACGCCGGACGGACGGACCGACGGACGGACGTACCCACATACTGACCTTAAGTGGAACTTATCTTAAGTGGTACGGTTCTTAAGTGGTAAAATTCTAAAGCGGTATTTTATTAAGCTCAATAATTGCTTAAATGGTATAAAAATAATTAAGTTCAACGATATCTTAAGCAGAACAAATGGACAGTGGCGCCCTCTATCACAATGTGTATTGTCCGTCTTAAGAGGTAACATATATAAATTAACATTTTGAATAAAGAAATTAAAAGAATTTATTCAACAGCAAGGTTTGTAATTTATAATTATTAAAATAAAATCTTTCTCTGCAATATTTATAGTGTGAAATAACTTTATTCATGATTTAAAGAAATGAAAGAATTTTTGCTGCAGAGACGATGCTATATTGAATAACAGTAAGCTAAAATATGACTAATTAATCCAAAATAAAATTGAATAACTTTCTTTAATTTCTTTAATTGTAATTTTCAAAATACCACAAGACATGGACTCTTGACTACTAGAACCATTAATGTGTCCATTTAAGTCTAATACTACCACACAAGACATGGACTCTTGACCACTAAAGAAACAAGAATGTGTCCATTTTAGTCAAATACTACCACACAAGACATGGACTCTTGACCACTAAAGAAACCTCAATGTGTCCATTCTAGTCAAATACTACCACACAAGACATGGACTCTTGACCACTAAAGAAACCTCAATGTGTCCATTCTAGTCTAATACTACCACACAAGACATGGACTCTTGACCACTAAAGAAATCTCAATGTGTCCATTCTAGTCAAATACCACCACATAAGACATGGACTCTTGACCACTAAAGAAACCTCAATGTGTCCATTCTAGTCAAATACTACCACACAAGACATGGACTCTTGACCACTAAAGAAACCTCAATGTGTCCATTCTAGACAAATACCACCTCACAAAACATGGACTCTTGACCACTAAAGAAACCGCAATGTGTCCATTCTAGTCATATACTACCACACAAGACATGGACTCTTGACCACTAAAGAAACAAGAATGTGTCCATTCTAGTCAAATACGACCACAAAAGACATGGACTCTTGACCACTAAAGAAACCTCAATGTGTCCATTCTAGTCTAATACCACCACACAAGACATGGACTCTTGACCACTAAAGAAACCTCAATGTGTCCATTCTAGTCAAATACTACCACACAAGACATGGACTCGTGACCACTAAAGAAACCTCAATGTGTCCATTCTAGTCTAATACTACCACACAAGACATGGACTCGTGACCACTAAAGAAACCTCAATGTGTCCATTCTAGTCAAATACTACCACAAAAGACATGGACTCTTGACCACTAAAGAAACCTCAATGTGTCCATTCTAGTCTAATACCACCACACAAGACATGGACTCTTGACCACTAAAGAAACCTCAATGTGTCAATTCTAGTCTAATACTACCACACAAGACATGGACTCGTGACCACTAAAGAAACCTCAATGTGTCCATTCTTGTCAAATACTACCACACAAGACATGGACTCTTGACCACTAAAGAAACAAGAATGTGTCAATTCTAGTCAAATACTACCACACAAGTCATGGACTCTTGACCACTAAAGAAACCTCAATGTGTCCATTCTAGTCTAATACTACCACACAAGACATGGACTCTTGACCACTAAAGAAACCTCAATGTGTCCATTCTAGTCAAATACCACCACACAAGACATGGACTCTTGACCACTAAAGAAACAAGAATGTGTCGATTCTAGTCAAATACTACCACACAAGTCATGGACTCTTGACCACTAAAGAAACCTCAATGTGTCCATTCTAGTCTAATACTACCACACAAGACATGGACTCTTGACCACTAAAGAAACCTCAATGTGTCCATTCTAGTCAAATACCACCACACAAGACATGGACTCTAGACCACTAAAGAAACCTCAATGTGTCCATTCTAGTCAAATACTACCACACAAGACATGGACTCTTGATCACTAAAGAAACCTCAATGTGTCCATTCTAGTCTAATACTACCACACAAGACATGGACTCTTGACCACTAAAGAAACCTCAATGTGTCCATTCTAGTCAAATACTACCACACAAGACATGGACTCTTGACCACTAAAGAAACCTCAATGTGTCCATTCTAGTCAAATACTACCACACAAGACATAGGACTCTTGACCAGAGAAACCTTAATGTGTCCATTCTAGTCAAATACCACCACACAAGACATGGACTCTAGACCACTAAAGAAACCTCAATGTGTCCATTCTAGTCAAATACTACCACACAAGACATGGACTCTTGACCACTAAAGAAACATTAATGTGTCCATTCTAGTCAAATACTACCACATAAGACATGGACTCTTTACCACTAAAAAAACAATGAAGTCAAATACTACCACACAAGAATAACCAACTTTTATGAGTTAAAAACAAAACCACTGCTATTCTACCAATTATTATGAAGTTGAGTAGAAGTATGTACAAAGTTTAAAAACTATCAGATGTTCTGTGTTCCAAGCTACATCATCATTGTTGCAACATCACCATGTTACTGCCCTTCAAAATAATTTATAACTTTTTTTATTCTTCAGTTGGAATGTATGATTTATGTAAAGATTCTTTTCGCTATGTTACGTTCTGTTGTGTAATGAAGATGACATAATGTACTAGTCATCGAAATGCCAATGTTGAATGGTTGTGTAAAACAATGTTTACATAATTCATAATTCAACTGTTCAAAAACATCCCAAAATCTGCGAGGCCCTCGACTATAAGGGGCTGAATTTCCTGGAGAAATTCAGTCATACAATATGTCTGTAAGTATCAAGCTCGAACATAAACCTACATGTATCTATAATCGTGCTGTTCTAATTGTAATTTAGTTTTTGATGTCTTTCGACAGTGTCACCTTAGCTTCTGCTGAGGTACAATTCAAAAACTGTGTAAAATTATTTTAGTACAAATCTCTATTGTATACAAAACTAAAGCATCTTTGTTATAAAGTAGATTTGTTGTAGTCCATAAAATAATCAACAATCAAACAAAATCCAACAAAAACTCTGGGCAATTTGACCTGTTTATTGAGGATTTTACATATTTCAATGAAATAATTCCCACAAATTAATTTGAAAACCATGTGAAACACACACACACACTCACATTAAGAAAGTTTCTTCCTTTTTAATGGGACATACAAGTTGTGTTTTGTTAATAAATGTAATCATTAACACACAAATATCTATCAAAGTGAAGACATCAATACCGACATTTATGTACTTAAAACCAGTGCTTTAGGAGGAAATCGCTGGACAAGTCCATAATTGAAAGATCGAAGAAAGCCAAATAATAATGATAATAAGAAACGGAGCAAACAAAATAGGTTCCCCTCCACTTTGTTTGGGGGACTTAATTATATATGTAAACTACCTGTTTTTTTAAAAACTAATATGTTAAAATTATTTCACATTATGTCAAGAAGAAGCATTTTTATCTGAAAACTATAGTTACTCATCAGTAACTAAATAAATGACAAAAATTGTCTCGACTAAAACATTGAATTTTAAAACGTTTTCAGGAAATGGCTTGTCAGTTAAATTTGAATGCTCATTATGAAATATTTCTGTTAGAGGTCAGAATGTTCCCCTCACAATATAATAATAGAATATGTTACAATATTGTTTTTATACTGAAATTTACTTCAATGCAGTTAACAAGAACACTAGCTGATCAATGTCTTCATGACTGCTTTGTCATCTTGTTGAAACTGAACACTTATACAAAAACAAGAGACCCAAGAGCCTTAACAGTCACCAAGTTCTATAACATCTGTCGACAGAATGAATAGCAATTGCTCCCTATTATCAGGAGAGCTAAACATTAGGGCTGGTCAGTCAATTTTCAGAGATAGTGAATACACATTTGAAGAGCTACTTTTTTTTTTGGATTAGATTCCAAACTTTCTTTTTAATGGTCTCCCACTGTCTGTTGTGGATAAGTCCATTCTGTGTTTTGCTTATAGCAATGCATTTCTTGACTTCCTTGAAACCAGGACATTTCCCATTTTTTAAGTTGTCCTGGAAGAGCTTTTCAACCTCTTCGATTTCTTCACATGTCCATTTAACTCTCTGTTTTGTCGCTTTTTTCTCTTTTGGTGGCAGTGGTCTGGAAGTTTGTGGGATTTCCTCCAATTCCATAGCTTCTGGTGTTTCCTCCGATTCCATTTCTGAATGAATTAAAAAAGCAATATTAAAATGTACATTCTTGAAAAACAAAAGGCCATGGACTTTAATGATCATCCGGCTATAAAGTATCAATGATATACTAGCAGCGGTACAAGTGGACCAATTATTTAATGATTCAAACAATTCCAAATTTTAGCAATAAAGCAGTATTAAACAAAAAGTACTATTGTAACCGCTAGTTACTATAATGTCCCCCAAACTACCCCTACAGTCGTAAATTATGCTAAATTTAGACCAATCAGAAGCCTCCATTTTGTAACCATGATAACAGTGCTTATCTAAATTTCAACCAATCAGAGACCAGGATCCGTTACCATGGCAACGGATGGTTTCGTAAATGGTACCATTTTCTTTGGCTGCCCTCAATACCCCTATGTACCAACTTTCACCGAAATCCAACCAATGGTATACCTGTGTTCTCCTGACTTTTTTGGTGCAATGCCGCCTCAATGTCACTAGAATTCCCAGAGACAAAGTCTTCTCCTTCTTGTATGATTTCTAAAACGAAATCAAAATCATTTTGTATAGACACAAACCCTTAAAGGACTCAACCCTCCAAAATCAAATAGTGAATGCTATTTTTTAGATTTGAACAAATCAATTTTTAATATAGAATAGGGTTAGTAAACTAGCAACTGAGACTTTTATTGTATCTTGGTCTGGGCATTTCAAAGTAATGCAAATGTACATCAGAATATATCTTTGATATTCATTCTTTTAAAAACTGGTTCCGAAATGAAATAATAGAAGCATTTCTATCTAGGTGCTGTAAACATTCTTACCATCTACACTGATCTCTTGAATACTTTTGCCTTTGAATTTGCTGACTGCATTGAAATCTTGGATCAACATCAGTTTTCCTTCACTGACAGTGTCTGCATTTCCCTTAGTATCGTTGCCTTCACTGACAGTGTCTGGATTTCCCTTAGAGTCGTTGCCTTCACTGACAGTGTCTGGATTTCCCTTAGTATCGTTGCCTTCACTGACAGTGTCTGGATTTCCCTTAGTATCGTTGCATTCACTGACAGTGTCTGGATTTCCCTTAGTATCGTTGCCTTCACTGACAGTGTCTGGATTTCCCTTAGTATCGTTGCCTTCACTGACAGTGCCTGGATTTCCCTTAGTATCGTTGCCTTCACTGACAGTGTCTGGATTTCCCTTAGTATCGCTGCCTTCACTGATAGTGTCTGGAGTTCCCTTAGAATCATAAGAGTTCACATTAGCATTTTTCTATCATTACCAAGCTTGCCTATTTAGCCAACAAAGTCATCGGTATTTCTACATCTTTTAAAGGGACAAGGGATAGATTTTTAGCTGTTTTTTTTCACTGCAAATTGCTTCATGAAATCAGTTTGATACTCCTTATGAATGAATCTTGCTTACATAAACTTAAATTGACTTTTTTTGTACATGTATATCATGATTTAACAGTAACTACATTTTAAAATTGCTACTTTTTGCTTACAGGGCGATAACAAGAAAAACAAAAATTCATTGTGTGAAATTTTTTTTGATAAATAATCACCTTTTGATGTAGAGCCAATGCTCTTTTGAGATCTGTTTCAAAATTCTGTTTGTCCTCTGCGCATCTTAACTTTCCTGAAAGAAAAACACATCTTATTTAAGACAAATCGTGGTGCCATGATAAAAAATTGCAAGTCAAAATATTCTCAAGAGATCTTCAATGTATTTTTAAAATGGACCATGCACAACTACAGAAAAAGGGGACTCCAAATATGAAGTTTGACAATGATTCATCATCCAGTACCTTTAAAGAAAAAGAGATAGCAAGAATGGTTTAAGGACAGCCAGACAAATGGCAATTTGAAAAAGAGAAAATAAAGAAAGTCTCGAGTAAGCTGTAAAATCTCTATGTGAAAAGAGCACTAGCAACAGCTTATTTCTTAATGTTTGTATTTACCAGCCACAATGAAAGGTTTCAATGATATGTCTGCATATTACTAAACAAAACTTATCCTTTAAGAATGAGTAAAAAAAACAATTTTTACCATATATTTTTAAGAAATACACTTAAATATTTTTTATCGTGATTTTATGTATACTTAACAGCATAATGAGTCAAGTTGAATAATTTCTTTTAAGTGTCAGATGGTAGTTATTATAGTAACAAACTGCTAGCATTGCAACTCTGATCTGATGTCTTTCTCTCACACACTCTTAGAACTCATCAACACTGATTTGTTGTGGCTGATCACAAAATCATAACATTTAAATCAAACTGAACATCAAATTGAAAATGGTTAGGGAGTCATGTTGGTCACCTTTTTCCCTATAATTTGGTTAAATTAGAAATATTTTGCTGGGGTTTTTTTTTGTATAAAGTTGGTATATTTTTCACTTTATATTAAGAATATCTAGAATTTTTCCTCGCTTGCTGGTCATCATCAAAAAGCCCACAGTAATATCCTCAGGATTATACTGCCCTTAACTGCTTTAAAACATTTTTTCAATACATACTTTGTGCTTCAGGAACACTTCAAACAGTAAGACATATTTTTGGTATTCTTCTTAAACATCAACTTATCAAGACAACTGTAAGAATTGGCTCTTCATCAAAATTGTTTAATAGGATTACCGGATTCTAAAACCATGACTCCCTAACACTGAAATAGAAACATCAACAGCAACATAACTCTTTACACTGTACCTCTTGTGAACTTCACTAAACTGTGAGAAATTTCAAATGGTTTCACAGTTGCTCTGGTTTCATTACACCTTAAAAATTTTAAATGTTAAGAATTAGAGATGAATGTTATTTGTTACAAGCTAACTGATATATTATCTTACAGAATGGTCATGGTAAAGAACAATCGATCCTTGGTAATTAGAGTATTGGTACAGGGAGGTGTACTTCCTCCGCAATATATTTTGTAGTTACAGAGTTTATATATATAATATTATAATAAGTAGGACAATTCGGAAAGCTAAGGCTCAAGATTGGCCAATACTTTTATGTCCCTCTCTTTGATGTGGAAAGTAAAAGTGGTTGTGCATATTTCACAAAAATAAAATGGGTGCTTTCTGAAATCTTTGAAAGCACTGAAAAGATGGCGAAGAACTAAATTTTGATATGGAGATGCTTTTCTTTTGTGTGATTATAACTTTAGTTTGATGTCAATTGAACTATTAGCCCAATTAATTACAAAGAATTTTCCTGTGATTTTTAGTAAGACTTAGTTGTTTGTTTTTTTAGAATTGGTCAAATTATGAGCTAATTATGACATTTAGGAAAAATTGTTAATTATAGTTAAATACAAATGTATGTAGAATTGTAATTTGATACATGTTATAGCAGATATATCAAACATGCATCCAACAACTACTTTCCATGTTTACCCCTCCAAAAAATTATCAAAATACATTGATAAGTAAAGACAATCAGTCTCGAAAAAATACAATTATGTTTTGTTTGTCATGTTTTACCTGCTTTGATCACTCCAAAAGTACACTTCGTCTATTCTTAAAAGTTTTCCTGGCCACCATGCCCCACCTCCATCCCCTGTTAACTTAACCCAAACTGGGTGGCCAACGGGGCATGGTATTGGTAAATCTGCAAAATGAACAAGAAAATCTCAAAAAGTTATTTTGTAACTTAAATCCTATTCACATGTTTAGCAAATATTGCTGCGATATATATGCATTCAATCGACTGTTTAGAATAAACCTAGGTATGATTTTGAATCTCTTCATTGAGATCAACTCTTTGTCACAGATTGAAAATGTCTTTTTAACCCTACAAATAATATAACGGAAAGAATAATCTAAATTCTGTTATCAATCATTGCTCAGAATCAACTGAACACATGCATGGTCAGAGAACAGTACTAACACTATAAAGTATAATACATCAATAAAATATGTTATTCCCTAAGCTAGAGAGCTTCAGACAGGCATTAAGTGTAATATCATTTCAAGCCTAGAAATTGAAGATCATCATACAAGAATGAAGTGTACACATATATAGACAGGGTTCGTACAGGAATATTGTTATGAAATTTCTGGCCTTGTAGGGCCTTTCTGCGTAAATTTAAGGGCCTTCAAAAACTTTTAAGTTTTAACGTATACAAAAGACAACAAAAATTGCTAGTTTTATATTCATGTCTAGACTTTACATCAAAAATACTAAAAGCAGTCACGGAAGCATACTGATATCCAGAAAATTTAATTAGCTATAATAAAATTCTAACTTCAATCAGTGTAAACCAATAGGATAAAAAAAAGACAGCATATAATGAAAATTAATAAAGTGACTTATTATACAGAATTGAAGCTAATGCATATTTCATCAAATTCTAGGCTAAAATTTCCAATTTCAAGGGTACAAGGGTAAGTGACCCATAACCTATTCATGTCCAGACGGGGTATCAATACCCCGGTCGTCTTGGTAAAAGGCGAATGCTCTCCCACTACTCCACCTGATCATGACCACCCTATATAAAGCACTGGATAGAGTTCCCCAACTAATGGGCAACTATACTATAATTATGAACAAGAAAAAAAATATACCTGCTGTTTGTTGCCGACGTCTAGATCTGGATGCCATCATTGTAAATACCAGCTGGTACTGACTGAAATAAAAGCAAATCACTGAATTGTATTTAATAATAATTACATCTATTAATTTCAATATGCTCTATTTTAACAATTACAGAGCTTTGATAAATGATAAATAATACACACTGTACTAGCAAACCCTTTAATGAAACTTTATGCAGGAACAACGCTTTTTATGTGATTGTCTGCATTGTATACTTACTTTTAATGCTTAATCATATGTGTTGCTTTTATCAGATGGCTTTAAGTGAAATTACACCAAACTGAACGCAATAAAATCAAAATGAGAAGAAGCACAAACGACAACAGTGGAATTAAACTCTACAGCATTGAAGAAAACCAAATAGTTTAATCCACAAATAAATAACTCTAGAACATCAAAATTAAAATCAGAACAAAAAGAGCAAGCTTCAGAAAATTCGAAGTCAGAGAGAAAACCAATGAAACCAAAAGGGATATCCGCCAAAACTTGTTCCATCATAAACTTCAAAATTAAATTCTACTTAGTCTACAATTCCAGACACAATTAGGCAAATCTGTCAAAACAAAACATGAAGAATTAAATTTGCGATTTTATACATTCTTTTTGTAAAGTCGGAACTGTTTCTGTTAGCTGAAACATTGGATTTGTTTATGGCCTAATAAACCTACAATCGTCTTCACAATGTATTAAATTTACAACTAAATTTAAAATCCTGAGTACATTTAGTACTCTCAACGCATTTTAAAATTTTTCATTTTTCTTCCTACTTGTCCAAAGACATTAGTGATTTTAGTATACTGGGGCTTTATGTACTACACACCAAAATGGTTAATAAGTGGTAACTTGTTTCAAACCAAACCTAACTTAAGTAATGATCATGAATGTTCAATAGTGTTCAGTGGCAATTTATTTACTTATCATATCTTGTCGGACATGTACATGTACATTTTGTATATGGTATTGGTCTCGTGTGGAAACATTTTGGTGTTTGAGTGGTCGCTCAGGTTTATTGGTGATTTCTTTTTCAAACTGGCCGGTAAAATATCAGCATTTGGTCAGGATAAAAAATCTAGTTCAAAATATTGACAGTCTAGATCTATGCACAGTAATGTTAGCGGATACAACAAGACAGCTATACGTTATTCTTGATCAGATCAGATGATCCTAATTTTAAAAGCTTTAAACTGTGAATTACATGTACAAGGTGTTTTATCTGTTATTATAATGAAGTCAATGTCATTTTAATCATTGTAGTACTTCTGAACATATAATCTCTTTAAAGAATTTTGAAATGGAGTCAGATTTACCAAAAATACACTCACAAATTTTGAGAAATTTTCATAACATAGTTTAACTTTACAAAAACTTGCAAAAATATTGAAGTGAAAATATGGGCAGATCAGCATTGGTCTCTCAACCTTAAACGACCATAGCTATTAATAGGATGTAAAACACAAACAAACAAAACTTTATATTTACATTTGCTCTGCATAGAGCATACAGTATTAATGTGTGTTGTAGATTATATATAATTATATAATGTTCAACATTTGGTCCGACGCTTGGAGACGGAATATAGCGAAATTAATAATAACACTACATTAAAATGTAAGTAATGAATGTTTTAGCAAATGTTGATATGGTCCTATAACACCCATTGCTATATAAAGCCCTAGCTACCGATGACGGTGACCTGGACCCTGGAACCCTGAAACACAACAATGGTTGAAGTATATTCATACTTCAACCATGTATGATTCAAAGTTTGGCAAAGAATAAAGTTTTTAAATGTACAACAATTTAACCGATGAGGATTAAGTTTCAAAGATATCTGTCTATGTTTTGACGGCTCCAAATCTGATGTTTCTGACTATATAATATGCATAGCCCTACCTGCATAAAATACATTGCGTAAACAAAAATAATGTACGCTGTAGGATCGTATTAAATGATTGCACTCATACTAGAAATCACTGCACATTATTCAGGTTAGGAAATAATTACCTACAGGTCACTATCGGTAACCAATCAAAATGCAGGAATAGCGGAGAACTGTTTTACCTGTGATGGGCTCATCGAAAAGATTCCGTTCATTATAAATTCATATTTTCTTCAGTTAATCATTAAGTATTTACAACTCATAATTTCAACATTCATAGTACCGGACAATCGGTCCAGACCGATATGGCGGGTTACCGGACCGACAGCAAATTTGCCAGACATTGTCTGACGGACCGGCGTATTTCACATGGTCTGTTATATAGTTGCAATGCAGAGCAAATGTAAATATATCATAAATAACTTAGAATTCAATAGAATGTAAAAAATATAGAGAACCTTACCACATATATGACCTAGCTGTTCAGACACCTTTCTTCATGACAATGGAGATAAACAGACCAAATCAAAACAACCAGTAAAAATATCAGGTCGACCAAAAATGAGCTTGTAACAAACAATCCATAAAACTCTGGATTGATGAATGAGAATATTCTCAACAAGAAATTAACAATATAGAACAAGCAAAAGCCCAAAACTTCTACTCTCTCCATTGTCAATCATTTACAGTGTTTTTACATCTCTGTGAAATATTAAAAGTAAGAATCGTCAATATTGATCATTGCTTTTGAAATTGGTTCAACATTTGTGTACAGTTAATTAAAGATTCCCATTTGGGCTATAATATGAAATTATGGACCAACAATTTTGGTGAATGAAATGTGTGTACGGGTACCTATATTTTTTCACTTTCAAAAATATCAATGATATTGAAAATAAATCAGAATTTTACAATCAGGTTTTTTTATGTCACATTGCAACAGGAAATATCAGTTTACAATTAAGATGACCCTTAATAAACAAAAATTGAGGGTACGTTGGATACTCCCATACTAATTCTAATGTTTCTACTTTAAACAGACCGTCAAAGTGATGATGGAGCACTGTTCTGTTGTCATACAGTCTGAGATTAGTGAAAAGATCAGGCTGGAGAAACTTGATTTTTTTAAATCAACAAGTGTTTTTGTGCAATCAGGGGTGTACAATTCTGAAAATTTTCCACTAGGGCTAGTGGCTTATTTTTTCCCCTAGCCCTGATGAAAATTCTACTAGCCCTGCACTTTTGAAATTTTTCAATACATGTATTCTATTTAAATATTGTTTTCCGAAATGTACCTTTCCCTCAACATAATTGATCAGAATCTTGCCATTTAACAAAGAATTCAACAATTTTAATATTGTTCAGAATGTTATATGGTCTGTGTGTGAAAATAGTCATAACTATTGCGAAAAAAATTAACTGTACAGTAAAATAAGTTTACACACTTCAAAATAATTAAGAGTATAAAAATATGGATTTTATTTTACTGGTTGTAGATAAGAGTTAAAACTTTCTAACTGTTGCATGTACCTATACAACGACATGTCAATATTGTATTTTGAATAGTTAAACTGAAATATACTTCAATCTAAATTATATGAGAGGAAATAATTAATTTCAAAAATTTAAAGCTGCTAGTTTAAATAAACCAACACATTACCAACTCAATCACTACTTTAAAATAGTTCTGGTTTCATGTCATAGTGAACTTGAAGTTTAATTCACTCTGATCCACTACTTTCTAGATATGTTTGTTCTCCATCTCATTTCCTGAGGGAAAAACTTATAGCTAGCAAATTGTATTGGAATGGAACTAAAGGTGCCAATGTCAATGAACTTTTAACTTTTAATCATAATCATAGGAAATTATTATCATGACAATTCAAGTAAAGCTCAAATTTTAATTTAAAACAATGTTAAGTCGAGTTTTTCAGGTGAAAATGTTATGACAATTGTCAATCTGTCAAATATATTTATATCTACAAGATTCCCCTACTTTATTTAGAAAACCAACAGCTTAACAAATTTGGTGTGATCACGCCTGCTTTGTGAATATAACATCTATCAAAACAGACCTGTACATATAGCAGCACCAACGATCTAATTTCAATTTCAACAGGAAGATTAACTCAACTGATAATAAGATCCATATATCCTAATAATAAATATGATATGATCACTAACTGTCACTTCATAATTTAATTCCTATCTTAATTATCTCTGTAACTATGCTGACATGTCGGCAGACCGTCCGTATCTGGGTCACTCGTGTTTGCATCTGGATCACTCGTGCGCTTGAATGCTATCAATGGCATAACTAAGCATTTGATAGACCTAGATGAAGATATTATTTACGTTTGGGAAACGTGTTGAACCGATGTCAACCACCTGTGGTTGAAAAATCTTATTAACTTGACCAGTTACCATGTTTACAAATGTCAGAACTGTATACAGAAACAAACTGGCTTTTAATGTAGATTTATTAACGAAAATTTTGGTACAGAAACAATTTGACTTTTCATGCCATAGAGCAGCTAGCCCTGACCTGAAAACTACTAGCCCCGGGCGTCTGGCTAGTGGAATTGTACACCCCTGGGCAATTACAAAGTAATAAATCTGTGCCATTTAGAAAATACATCGCATGAATATTAGGCCTAACATAATAGTTATAAATATCATTTAATATTCGTGGAAATGTCCAAGCGTAGAAGCAGGCCGTGTTCCTACATTACGATCGCGCGATTTAATTAAATAGACCAACAAATCACCGGCTGGTACATCATTTAATGTTGACAAATATATCTACATTTTTCTGTTTATTGCGTTATTAACATCCCTGTACCTAACATATTTCAATACATTAGCAAGGTTTTCAGAGTTTCTCTGTCGACAAATATACAGATATAAGCTGAAAATAGCACGCCCTAGAGTATTTTTAGGCCAATCGCGTGCCTTGAAACAGGAATAGCCTAGGCTAATAATGCATAAAAAAAGCTAATTCTTCGACTAGGATGATAACTGAGATTTGATTAAGATTTTGCCTTGAATTCCTTTATAAATTGTAAATCTCTCCGTTGATCAAACCCGTCGAGGTTAGGCTAATTCAGATTTCTAGAGTAGAGACGTTTTTCAATCGATCTGACTAGGTTGGTTACTAAACAATTTGCGTTTACGATTAAATAATGTTAAAGGGTGATTAACAACTGCATTTTCGTGTAAATGATTCATAAAATCAATTGAAATAACTAACTAGAACACTCGGATTTCGACTTACCTGATCACCAGCAAGCCTGTAATGGCGGCGTCTCCCGCGGTACGTTTTCGGCACTCCTCGGACTACTTCATTCATATGACACAGAACAAAAAACATTCCGATTGTCACTCGTTTTGTGGCAATGTCCGGAAAATGTCCGTAGTAGTCCTTTTCAGTTGGACAAAATTTCTTTAGTGGGATTTTTAAGACATAGTCTCAGATTACACCTAAGGTCATTTCCAGCACATTAAAACAGTCCATCTTTAGTGGTTACCGCTTAAGAATTTTCTACCACTGAAGAACGGATTGGACGTAAAACAAACCACCTAAGGTAGCAATTGCAAGCACGGACGGCCGGACAGACGGCCGGACAGACGGACGGACGACGGACGCCGCACCATGGCATAAGCTCACTTGCCCTTCGGGCAGGTGAGCTAATAACCAAGAGGCTCAGGGACTTGATATTGGGCCTGTAGCATGCTTGGGTGAAGGGCAACAAAGTTTGTTCAAATAAAAGACCTTGACCTTCATTCAAGGTTGAATGGGTCAAATAGGCTATACTCTTCAAACAACTTCTTCTCAATAACCAAGAGGCCCAGGGACTTAGTATTGGGTCTGTAGCATGCTTGGGTGAAGGGCTACCAAGTTTGTTCAAATAAATGACCTTGACCTTCATTCAAGGTCATATTGGTCAAATAGGCTATATTCTTCAAATGACTTCTTTTTAATAACCAAAAGGCCCAGGGATTTGATATTAGGCCTGTAGCATGCTGGGGTGAAGGGCTACAAAGTTTGTTCAAATTAATGACCCTTGACCTACATTTAAGGTCAAAGGGGTGAAATCGGCTTAAATCTGTAAACAATAATTTTGCGATAGCCAAGAGCCTCCTAGACCAGATATTAGGCCAATAAAATGCTGGAATGAAGGACTAGAAAATTTATTAATATGAATAAACCTAGCTTACTATGATCATCAGCATAGTATCTGTAGAAATGACCTCAATCAACTTCAAAGTTGCTGTAGAGCCAGGTGAGCGATACAGGCCCATTGGGCCTCTTGTTAGTATGTATCATGGTTGACCACGAGTCTTGCTGCTGATACGTACTTTGTTAGGTTGTCTATTAATTTCGGCAGACGTGTTAAATAAAATTTCCAAGAGAACGCTGTAAGCTCATGTATATTGCACAAAATAACCATACCGTTATGCTCAAAAGTGTCTATAGCAGGTAGTACGAAGCCCTAGGGGTCACACAAGCCGCATTTATATGGAATATGATTGCTATCCACCAATGATGTTTCACACCAAATTTCGTTGTAATCCACCCAAGGGTTAAGATGGAGTAGGTTTTTTTTAGCAAGAATTCACCAAAGTTCCTCTTTTCGGGCCCCAGGGGTCAGACATAAACTTATACAAAATGATTGCCCTCCCCCAATGATGCTTCAAACTAAATTGGGAAGTAATCCACCAAAAGGTTAATAAAGAGTAGCGCATTGAAACAAGAGGCCCATGGGCCGTAACAGGCACCTGAGATTTGAAATATTTCAGTTGATTTAATTCACCCTTTTTGCCCCGCCGAGTCGGTCAGGGCAAAAATGTGTGTACCATTAAGCTGTCGTCCCATGCTGATTATGTTAACCAAGTTAGAATGAATTCCAACAGAAATCAAACAAATCAGTCAAAACTGTCATTTCTCTATATAAACTATAGTAAAGTTTACCCCCTCCCAAGGACAAACGAGAGAACCCAGGGTAATGTAATTCACAATTTTGGTAAAGCACCTTAAGACCCTTCCATCTATGAACAGTATTTGATTCCAGCATATCTGAGAGTACAGAAGAATTTTGAAGTTTTAGTCAATTTGACCTTTTTTAGCCCAGCCCCTCAGCTAAGCCCCTGGGGTGTGTGGATCATATAATTCACAATTGTCGTTGACCTTAAGCCATAGAAGTTTCCAACCAAATTTCATTGTATTTGGTTTAGAAGAAGGAGTCGAAAATATAAATCCTTTAAGGACGCACGGCGACGGACAAAAGGCGATTACAATAGGTCACTTGAGACTTAATATAAAGTCTTACGGACGGTTTGGTTTGGTTTGTTTTGTTTAACGTCCTATTAACAGTTTAGGTCATTTAAGGACGGCCTCCCGTGCGTGCGACATGCATGCGTGTGATGAGTGGATAAGTGTGTTTTGGGAGGCTGCGCTATGTTCGTGTTAAGTCTCCTTGTGATAGGACGGAACTTTTGCCGATTTATAGTGCTACCTCACTGAAGCATACCGCCGAACACCCAGTAGCACACCCCACCCGGTCACATTATACTGACAACGGGCTAACCAGTCGCCATACTCCAAGTATGCTGAGCGCTAAGCAAGAGTAGCAACTACCATTTTTAGCTCACCTGGACCGAAGGTCCGGTGAGCTTATGCCATGGCGCAGCGTCCGTCGTCCGTCCGTCCGTCCGTCAACATTTGCTTCAAATCGCTACTTGTCATAAAGTTCTTATTGGATTTCGACCAAATTTGGTCAGAAACATCCTTGGCAGAATGGGAACAGATTTTGCATAAATGGTGACTCTGACCCCTGAGGGGCCAAAGGGGCGGGGCCCAATAGGGGAAATAGAGGTAATTCCTTTAAATCACTACTAGTCATAAAGTTATGAATGGATTTCAACTCAATTTGGTCAGAAACATCCTTGTGGGAAGGGGAACAGATTTTGCATAAATGGTGACTCTGACCCCCGAGGGGCCAAAGGGGCGGGGCCAAATATGGGAAATAGACGTAATTCCTCTAAATCTCTACTAGTCATAAAGTTATGAATGGATTTGAACCCAATTTATTCAGAAACATCCTTGGGGAAGGGGAAAAGATTTTGCATAAATGGTGGCTCTGACCCCCGAGGGGCCAAAGGGGCGGAGCCCAATAGGGGAAATTAAGGTAATTCCTTTAAATCGCTACTTGTCATAAAGTTATGAATGGATTTCAACCCAATTTGGTCAGAAACATCCTTGGGGAAAGGGGAAGAGATTTTGCATAAATGGTGGCTCTGACCCCCGAGGGGCCAAAGGGGCAGGGCCCAATATGGGTAATAGAGGTAATTCCTTTAAGTCACTATTAGTCATAAAGTTATGAATGGATTTGAACCCAATTTGGTCAGAAACATCCTTGGGGGAAGGGGAACATATTTTGCATAAATGGTTGCTCTGACCCCAAAGGGGCAAAAGGGGCGGGGCCAAATATGGGAAATAGAGGTAATTCCTCTAAATCGCTACTAGTCATAAAGTTATGAATGGATTTGAGCCCAACTTGGTCAGAAACATCCTTGGGGAAGGGAAAAGATTTTGCATAAATGGTGGCTCTGACCCCCGAGGGGCAAAAGGGGCGGGGCCTAATAGGGGAAATAAAGGTAATTCCTTAAAATGACTACTAGTCATAAAGTTATGAATGGATTTGAACCAAATTTTGTCAGAAATATCCTTGGGGGAAGGGGAACAGATTTTGCATAAATGGTGATTCTGACCCCTGAGGGGCCAAAGGGACGGGGCCAAATATGGGAAATAGAGGTGATTCCTCTAAATCTCTACTGGTCATAAAGTTGTGAAGGGATTTGAACCCGATTTGGTCAGAAACATCCTTGGGGGAAGGGGAACAGATTTTGCATAAATGGTGGCTCTGACCCTAAAGGGGCCAAAAGGGAGGGGCCCAGTGGAGGAAATAGAGGTAATTCCTTTGAATCGCTACTAGTCATCAAGTTATGAATGGATTTGAACCCAATTTGGTCAGAAACAGGGGAACAGATTTTGCATAATTGGTGACTCTGACCCCCGAATGGCCAAAGGGGCGGGCCCAATAGGTGAAATAGAGGTAATTCCTTTAAATCGCTACTAGTCATAAAGTGATGAATGCATGTTCTATAAACAATTCTTGAGGTCTTTCAGACCTTAGAGAGTCTGGACTTCATTTATCTGTAAAGCAGTTTGGATTCCCACACTATAACCATATATAGCATTGTTAGAGTTTTACAAATAAAACAATTTGAATATGAACATTATTTCAACATTTGGTCTAATCCAACCAGGTGAGCGATACAGGCCCCATGGGCCTCTTGTTAAAGACTCTGGTATGTCTCGGCAAGGGGACAGAACCCAAAGCCTTCCTCACAGGGGCGAACGCTCAACTAAAGGCCAAAAGTGAGGCATTGTCAAGGGAGACGTTAGGAAGAAGAAAGCTGTTAAGAAAGAAGAGAAAAGATAAGATCCCAAATTTAGTCGCCTCTTACGATCATGCAATGGGGGCAGCAGGTACAATTCGTACGCCCTACCTGCAGGGCAGCTGCATGTTAAAGGTTACTTTGTAGACAAATACAGCCTAGCAAAAATGTGCACTTTTCAAGTGCAATAGAGTGACATTTGCAACAGGTGATATGATACTTTCTTTTACATTTATTTAATCTTCCAGTACAGTTTAAATTTGCCATGATTACCACTTTGTACAACATAATTAACAAAAGCAAATTAATTTCTGATGCCAAGTGGTCTGGAGATTGAAAAACAAATTCCATACTCTGATAGGCTCCTTCTTGGATTTTTCATCTAGCCAAGATGATTTCGGATTTGAAACGGAAAAACACTTTTTGGTTCCCGTCATAAAGAGCCATGCGATGGTGAAATAGGTGCCATCAAACGTAGGGCTGTCATATCAAACGCAACAGAGTTTTTAAAATTGTCAATTCCAAAGGTTTGGTTTTGGTTTATTTTGTTAAACAGCTAAGGTCATTTAAGGACAGCCTCCCGTGCTTGCGACATGCATGCGTGTGGTGAGTACGTATGTGTGTTTTGACACGGAACCGAATGCTGTTTAATGCTTAATTGAAATAGAGAGCAGTAGCTATGAACACAGGATCTGTCTCCTGAAACTAAACCTCTCAATAAATAAATCAGCAGTTTCAGCAGGATCTATCTCATGAATCTAAAGATAATTTACATTTTGCTTATCCAATTTTAAACAAATACAAATATTTACACAACCAAGTGATTTTTCATCTGATACATCACTCTTCTTTCTGAATACATTTGACAATGTTGGAAATGAAACATTTCTGTATTTTATTTTCACATAAAATTACTTTCACTCCAGAGATAGCATTCCTGCTGTATGCCAGTTTCAAGTGATTGAAATGGATACCATTTTTGGACAATTTCACAGCTGATAATTTGTTCATGGCTTTCTTGTTTACCAAGGTGTCATAAGACTTTTTACAAGATAAAAAAGTTCATACTGAACACATCGTCAACTGACCACTTTGCACTCACTTTTAAGTTAAACAAGTCTTGGAGGGCTTTCACATCAAAAACTGCATTGTGTGCCTCTTACGACATCCCAAGGAACTTCCTTACCAACGATTCTTGGCTGTGATATCCAACCTCCTTCTTGGGAAACAAGCGTCTTGCTAACCTAAGAGTGTCCATATATCCTTTTACAACATTGGCAAATGACGAGCATAACTGGAACTCTCTCAATCTGTTTGTAAGGATAGGTATATCAAACGATGCTGCATTATGACCAACAAGAATAGGATTGGGGAGAGTCTTCAAAAAATCTAAGAAATCCAACAAAGCTGAATGGATGGAGGTCAACATTTTCAATCTCCTTTCCCCTGAGGTACATCTTACTTAATGACCTTGAATAGGTCAGTCCTGTAACTTCCTGATGCTTTGATTGCTATGTCACACCTTGGCAGGACATATCTATGAAAAATATTGTCACCATTAACAACAGCAGCAATTTGAGTAATGTCACTTTGACGTGAAGCAGAAGTTGTTTCCAAATCAAAGAAAACCAAAGATTTGGATTCATCCAAGGACAATACTGATGGTATAGTTTGTACATCTGGATCACTACTGTTGTTAATGGTTAGATCAATATCAGTTTCATAGGTAGTACCTTCCTTTACATATGATGACTGTTCTTTCAACCTTTTTTTCCGTTTCAACTCCACCCTTCTTGATTTGTATTCTCTGGTCTTTTCCTTTTCATTACGGGCTGACCGAGCATTGTCCAAATTTGTTGACAGTTTGATGGTGAACTCGCCAGGAGAAAGAAGGGCTGATTCATTTACCTGTGACAAAATATTATTTATTACATATGCATATAAAAGGAGACAATTCAGCGAATTACAAAACAAATGTGACAAGTAGTGTAAGAGATAGAACCGGCAGACAAGTTAATTAATAAGGTGATCCCATGCTGCAAGTATGAAGTTCCAGTGACAAGTAGTATAGGAAATGGAGCCAAGACAAATTTGTTCCTTGATGTAGATAAAGGTCAAAATGCAGGTCAGAGTAACCTAATTTTATACATGACACTACCTCACCAAAGTGATCCATGCCCCAAATATATGTTATGTGGCTAAAACCAATTAAGCATCGATATATTACCGGTGATACTTAGAAATTGCCAGACAATAATTCCACGGGGAATAGAAATATTATGTTAAATCCATGAATTTGTTGTAAGCATGTTCGTTATAACGTATTTTACTGTATATGAGTAAACTTTATAGCACTGGATAGAGCTAGAAGAAGTTGTTAAAAAGGAAAAACTAGACAGACGAAGGACGCTGCATCAACACCATAAGCTCACAGACACTTTGTGTCAGGTGTACTAATAATGTGTATGCATAACTAACAGGAAACAAATTCCAATTGTGAAGATGTACATTAAAATTAGCATTGGTATGAGAACATGATAAGTCTGATATAGGGAATTGAATAATACAGGAAATTGTATTACAACATTTTAAAATCTATATTAAAACTTTCTAATGTATGTTGACATGACTTTACTGCAATTGAAAAATAAACTTTAGTCTGTACCTTACCTTAGGTAAATAATCATGACCTTCATTCTTTTGAAGAACAGATGCAGATACCCTATTCATTAATGAATCTGAGCTGCAATCGAATCTGAAAACACAAAATATAAATCCAGTTGTACACATGAACATCAGCGAACTTTGTAAGATTTCATGGCTTATATGCAAGATTAATCGAGCCTTGAAAAGGCCCAAGGGCCTTAACGGTCATCTGAATACATATCACATGGAGTACATCATACTATAGAACACCCAATATGGCTGTAATGTGAAGGGTTTTTTTTTTTTTGGCCTGAAGAATAACAACACTTTATGGAGAACAAGTTTAAAATGTGTTTTTCAAAATGGCGACTGTGGTGGCCATCTTGGATTTCAGACCGACCCAAAGAATAACAGCACTTGGTCAGGACCAGCTCAGGATCATTTGAGGCAAGTTTCAGCTCAATCCCACTGGTTGAACTTGAGAAGTTTAACATATGAAAAGTTTACGTGTTGGACGAAGCAATGACTATAGGTCATCCTGACCCTTCAGCCATATGCCTCTTGGTCATTGATAAGATTTTAAACAAATTTTACCCAAGTGACCTTGAAAGTGAGTCAAGGTCATTCATTTGAACAGACTTACTATGTTTAATTTCAGCATGATATGAATGCCATGTGACCCTAAGAATACGGCTCTTGGTTATTTAAAAGAATTTTTTTTATCCAGGGCAGATTGACGCCAGATAAAATTGCTTGCCTTTTTATATGCATACTTGTCTAAAATGATTATACTTTACATTACCTGTGTTACTGTTTTAGTTGAAACCAGTTCCTTTTTTTCTGCCACCCACCATCAAAACTGGCTTGTAACTATAAAAAAAAATATTATTGCATACATGTTAATACTGTTAATTATATAGTAAAATAATTCATTATTATTACCTGGCATATATTCACCAGTATATGGTATTTTCACTATATAACCTTACCAAAACTAGTTGCTGATTAACACCTCACAAAGTTCGGCCAAGGAATGGCAATTGTTGACATTATCATCATATGACGTATGTTGAATACCACAGACCGTCTCTTGAAAATGGCTGTTCTAATCAGTAAACAGGTACACACGATATCATACATGCACTTATTTGAAGTAAATGCTGAATTTTGGTAAATTATTTTTTCTACGAGACTGAAACATTCAAAATGGTTAATATTATGTATTGAACTATACAACTGAAAGTAGTTCAATGCTCTGCCCTGCAGGTAGGGCGTAAGAATTGTACCTGCTGCCCCCATTGCATGATCGTAAGAGGCGACTAAACTTGGGATTTTATCTTTTCTCTTTCTTAACAACTTTCTTCTTCCTAATGTCTCCCTTGACAATTCCTCACTTTTGGCCTTTAGTTGAGCGTTCGCCGCTGTGAGGAAGGTTTTGGGTTCTGTCCTCTAGCCGAGACATACCAGAGTCTTTAAAAATGGTAGTTGCTACTCCTGCTTAGCGTTCAGCATATTTGGAGTGGGACGACTGGTTGGCCCGTTGTCAGTATAATGTTACTGGGTGGGGTGTGCTGCTGGGTGTCTTCGGCAGTATGCTTCAGTGAGATCACAAGGAGACTTAACACGAACATACCGCAGCCTCCCAAAACACACATACGCACTCACCACACGCATACATGCGCACGGGAGGCCGTCCTTAAATGACCTTAGATGTTAATAGGACGTTAAACAAAATAAACCAAACCAAACCAAATATATATTGAAATGGAATTTTAATAATATATTTTTTTTTAAATTATTGTTTATGTTAATTGCTGAAAATTTGGTTACAAATGTACATTTTGAACTTACCATTTGCGACATATATGACAAAATATGTAATGCAAAAGGAGATAAAGAAAACATGTCCAATAATGTTACCTTTTCTGAACTCAATTCTTTTTCTTCAGTTTGAGCATATCTGCATGATGTTGATGCAGCTTCCACCAAAGTCTTTCCAATCAATGACTCTTTTCTTTTAAGAGTGGATGTAGAAATGGGGGGTATGTTGCACTCCACCAGAAAATTATTAACCTGTGATGGGCCAATTCCAGCATGAACCATACCTAAAATCAATTAATCCATTTTCTTTTCAATTTTAAACATTACATCTTTACAATGAAATTTAAAAATTTAATACAAATTTAAAATCATACATATAAAAGTTAATACTGTATGTAACAAGCATTTCTATTGGCTTAAAATTTATGTTATCATATCCTAATGTAAAAAATGAAAGTGCCTGCATGTTTTCTTCTCGAGCTTCATGCTGCTTGCTATAGGCCTACCATCTAAATGTGTTATACCTTCCTCGTACCTCCTCCGAAACGGCGTACGTAGGACTTCACAAAATATTTTCAAAACTTTTTTCTGCATTGGACATCGGATTCCGAGAATCACTTTCGACAATATTATTGTAACCTCGTCTATGCCTATCTGTACTTGCATGTCATGCTCATTAAATCATTTTCCTGTTTTCAATGTGCGCATGGTTGGCCTTTACATTTTCAAAATGTATACAGTATGCGTGATTCACGCTTTATTCTGCGTGATGCCCATGGCTATATATGATAAAATGATTCATGAAGGACTGATGTTAGTCTTGTAAGTTGTATAATTAGTCAATCTGTGGCTAACCTCTACACAGATGGAGATAATGTACCTGCATGTGCATGCATTTATGACTTAACAATGATTCACGATGTCCCTGCATCAATAATAATATCAGCTATCAATTCAGTAAGCTGCTATACATGTATACACAACTTTTAAGTTATAAACTGTTATTCAGTGTTAGGCAGTTATAACCTTATTCAACCATAAATTTGTGTATTTTTTGTTGTTATTGACTAGACTAGATATATTTAATAAAATACATACCTATAGCAGCCTTGGAATTTACATCAAACGCCCCTGATGATCCCCGTTTTCCAGTGTCCACTTGGCATACAGCATCACACACCGCGTTGGTGCACTGAATATGGAGCGTGCTTCCAAGTCTACGCTGCCACAGTGTGTTTGAGAGATGGCTGGGCGAATTGCATACATCGCAGAACATGTTTTGAGCCAGCAGCTCTAACTCAACAACCCGCCTACCAATCTTCCACGTTGGGTCAATATTATCATTAGGCCTAATTTCGTACTCCGCACCTATGTCGAGAGTGTCAGCAACAATATTAATTGGAGCCTCATTCACTAAAACGTAGGAGTGATCCTCTGTTAAATCAACTCGAGAAGTGTCAACTTTAAAATGCGCCCCCTCCCCCTTTTTAGATCTTTGGGAAGTCTTACCCCCATTGCCAACAGCAAACAGACCTCTATCCTTCCGGGAAGAATCCATGTTGTCGTCTGCATCAGCTGCATCATCCGGATGACAGCTGTATGTTATTGTCTACGTTATCAATACGCTTGGCATCGAAGCGTATTTAAGCGTTTATATGACCCCACAAAAGAAATAATCTAGATGAGTTCCGAATGTAAAGAGTTATCGTTCCTGGTTCTCGGATACTAGCTACAACGTCCTTAAGAATGGCGAAGGAACATACATTATATATTGCAGTTGTTTTGGGAGTAAAGTGTATGCATGATTCAGCCGAGAAAGTGCTGTATATAATCATTAAGATTGGTCATTCCCGAGAGAACATTTGAAAAAATCAACAAATTGTTGATTACATGATATTGTCATGTATCAATTATATCTTTAGAAATATATTATTCAAATGGGTATATCAAAATATATTCCATGCTAGTTGTTTTTTAAATAAACAAAATAGTTTGATATGCTGGTGGCAAGGTTTTTTTTATTAACTGTCAATATGTATAAGCGTTATTTGTTTTAGTTGTGTTGGATAGGCTCTACGAAAGGGCATCGCCGATAATATAATTAAAATAAATGATCATTCTCACTTCGTTACATGAACATCTAACAATATACCATATGGGGTCACGCTTTTATTAGGTCACCAAGTCTCAAGTGACCTATTCCAATCCCCTTTTGTCCGTCGTCGTGCGTCGTCCGTCCGTAAACAATTTACATTTTCGACTTCTTCTCCAAAACCCCAAAACCAAATTCAATGAAATTTGGCTGGAAGCTACTATGGCTAAAGGTCAACCACAATTGTGAATTATATGGTCCCCACCCCCCAGGGGCCTGAGGGGTGGGGCTTAAATTGGTCAAATTGACTAAAACTTCAAAAAATTTCTCCACTCTCTCAGATATGTAGGAATCAAACACTCTATATAGATGGAAGGGTCTTAAGGTGCTTTACCAAAATTGTGAATTTCATGACCCAGGGGTCTCACGTTTGCCCCTGGGGAGGGGGTAAACTTTACTATAGTTTATATAGGGAAATCACATTTTTTACTATAATTTGTTTGATTTCGATTGGAATTCATTCTAACTTGGTTAAGATTATCAGCATTGGATGACAGTTTGATGGCATGCACATGTTGGCCCTGACTGACCCCCAGGGGCTAATGGGCGGGGCTAAAAAGGGTCAAATTGACTGAAATTTCAAAAAATCTTCTTCTCCACTCTCAGATATGGTGGAATCAAACACTCTTCATAGATGGAAGGGTCTTAAGGTACTTTACCAAAATTGTGAATTTCATGACCCTGGGGAGGGGGTAAAATTTACTATAGTTTATATAGGAAAATCACATTTTTGACTATAATTTGTTTGATTTCGATAATTCATGCCTCTCTTGCTGCAAAAGGACGTATAAGTCGGGCCACACAAAAGGAATTTGGACCAAGTAAGAAACTCTCCAAGCTATCTGTAAATGAGCTTGAAAACGAGGTAAGAAAAACAAGAAGTGACTGTCTGCCAGATGATGCGGTGAAAGGTAACATAATTTTATCAAAGCTCTGAGATGTCCAGAGAGTTGCCGCTTCAAAGGCTTGTGAGGGGAAAGAAAATGACAGAACCCAGAAAAGCCCTAGAACAATCCCTTGTACAGTCTTATAACACTTTCAAAACAAAATATCTAGAAAGCAAGCTGTCATATAGTAAGTTTGCTAGTTTGAGACCTAATGTTCTACCATTAGCAAACCAAAAGCACTATCAATGCGTGTGCGAATACTGTGTCAATGTTGACTTTCAGGTGAAGGCTTTGGAGAGATTTTGTTGTGCCAAAAAATTGGAGAGACCCTTTGATGATAGGTATGATGCTTCCAGAATTACTTTGTGCTCTAAAGATGGGGCTAATTACAAAATGGAATGTCTCGAGAGAAATTGCCAGTTTAATAGGGTTGTGGGACCTTGCATGGGATACCCTAAAAGTTGTTCCCCTTTGTCTAGTTCAGCCTCTTTTTCGAATAAGCTGCAAGGTATTGGATGGTTAATTTAGAGTGTTAATCAATTTGAAAATAATTGGTGAAATATGTTTGGATTTTAAAAAATTACTCCCTCCCTCCCCAAAAAATTGAGAAGTTCGGAGTGCTGCTGCCTTATATTTTACTTTCAGGTTTGGTTCGAGAAACAACTGACTGTCTCAAGTTGATTGGTAAAAAGCATTGTATAGAGGGAAAGCGTATCGTCACAGTTGCCTGTTATTGACCTGCTGTCGCCTGTGCTGAAATGTAAGAGAGATGGATTCAGCGGATGGCGCGTACACAAGATAAATTTGTGGTATAACAATTTGGTTATACAGTGATACAAGTGCGTTGACATTGGACAAGTTCAGAGCTACCGGTAAATATCACGGGGTTCAAAGCTTTAGCATTTTAACACTTGGAATAATATTATTTAACATTGTATGGATACTGAAGTTCAGAGCTACCGGTAAATATCACGGGGTTCAGAACTTAATAATTTGATGAAATATTGATTGATTGATTTGCATGGATTTTTGATTTGCATTGTTTGATTGACTGATTGGGACTTGCCATAGGCCTATGGAAGGGCGGCAGTCCAGTTGTATTGATTACATATTGAATTATTGATTGATTGATTGATTGGGACTTGCCATATACCTATTGAAGGACGGCGGTCAAATTAAAAGTCAGGAAGCTGTGGCCAAAACATACGCCATTAATAAATATATTAAATGTATCGAATCTGTTACTGGTTTTACTTGATATCTGAGATAATACTCCATACTAACTGATATTCCTACATAGTAATGTTAGGAATCGGTCGAGATATCAACATCTGTGATAGGATATAATCGGTTAGTGTCAAACGATCGATGTTCGAGCATTAATCGGTTAATATATCGTAACATACACCTACAAAAAAAAAAAATTCTGGAAAAGGTCTATTTTCTCAATAGCAGAGCTCACAACAATTAGAAAATTGGGTTGTTATTTTATTCATACATTTTTCTATATTTATACTGAAAAAGGTATAATAATGATTATAAATTAAAACTTAAGTAATTTGTTTATCTAAAACAATAAATGCTTCTTATTTTTCACATCAGACATATTTTGTCACAAGTAATCATTCATACAAATTAATTTCGTGCACTCATAGGATGATAAGTTGAAAAGTTTCCGTCTATCAATCATTGGATTGTTTTCATGTTTAGAAGTAGAAATATGATAACACTAAGATTTGTAAACGTTTTGCGGCGGCCATTTTGAAATTGTCTACTTTATGGCTATTTTGGTAACAATATGGCTGAATACACGACATCTTTTTTATTAGGTCATCTGACCCAAAGGGTCAGGATGACCTATAGTCATCGTGTTTCGTCCGTCGTCGTCCGCCGTGCGCCGTCCGTAAACTTTTTCTTTCAAAACGCTACTCCTCCTTAACGCTTGGGTGGATTACTTCCAAATTTGGTTTGAAGCATCATTGGGGGAGGGCAATCATATTTTATATAAATGAGGCTGGTCTGACCCCTGGGGCCAGAAGGGCGGGGCGCCAAAAAGGGAACTTAGGTGAATATTGCTATAAAATCCTACTCCTCCTTTACCCTTGGGCGGATTACAACTAAATTTGGTGTGAAACATCATTGGGGGAGGGCGGTCATATTTTATATAAATGAAGTTGGTGTGACCCCTGGGGCCTGAGGGGCGGGGCCCCAAAAGGGGAACTTTGATGAAATTTTGCTATAAAATCCTACTCCTCCTTAACCCTTTGGTGGATTTCAACCAGATATTGTGTGAAACATCATTTGGGGAGGGTGATCATATTTTATATAAATGAGGCTGATGTGACCCCTAGGGCCTGAGGGGCGGGGCCCCAAATGGGGAACTTTGATGAAATTTTGCTTTAAAATCCTACTCCTCCTTAACCCTTTAGTGGATTTCAACCAGATATGTTGTGAAACATCATTTGGGGAGGGTGATCATATTTTATATAAATGAGGCTAGTGTGACCCCTGGGGCCTGAGGGGCGGGGCCCCAAATGGGGAACTTTGATGAAATTTTGCTATAAAATCCTACTCCTCCTTAACCCTTTAGTGGATTTCAACCAGATATGTTGTGAAACATCATTTGGGGAGGGCGTTCATATTTTATATAAATGAGGCTAGTGTGACCCCTGGGGCCAGAGGTGCGGGGCCCCAAAAGGGCAACTTTGATGAAATTTTGCTTTAAAATACTACTCCTCCAAAACCCAAAAGTAGATTATTACAAAATTTGGTGTGGAACATCGTTAGAGGAGGACAATCATATTTTATATAGATGAGGCCCCTCTGACCCCTGGGGCCAGAGGGGCCGGGCCCCAAATAGGGAACTTTGGTGGATATTTGCTATAAAATCCTACTCCTCCTTTACCCTTTGGTGGATTACAACTAAATTTGGTGTGAAACATTATTGGGGGAGGGTGGTCATATTTTATATAAATGAGGCTGGTGTGAGCCCTGGGGCCAGAGTGACGGGCCCAAAAAAGGGAACTTTGATGAAATTTTGCTATAAAATCCTACTCGTCCTTAACCCTTTGGTGGATTTCAACCAGATATTGTGTGAAACATCATTGGGGGAGGGTGGTCATATTTTATATAAATGAGGCTGGTGTGGCCCCTGGGGCCAGAGGGGCGGGCCCCAAAAGGGGAACTTTGATGAAATTTTGCTTTAAAATACTACTCCTCCTAACCCCCATAGTGAATTATTACCAAATTTGGTGTGAAACATCATTGGAGGAGGACAATCATATTTTATATAAATGAGGCTGGTTTGACCCCTAGGGCCAGAGGGGCGGGGCCCCAAAAGGTGAACTTTGGTGAATTTTTGCTATAAATCCTACTTCTCTCTAACCCTTGGGTGGATTAATACGAAATATGGTGTAAAACATCCTTTGGGAAGGGTGGTCATATTTCATATAAACGAGGCTAGTGTGACCCCTGGGGCCTGAGGGGCAGGGCCCCAAAAGGGTGGTGAATATTTGCTGTTAAATCCTAATCCTCCCTAACCTTTTGGTGGATTACAACCTAATTTGATGTGAAACATAAGGTGAGGCAATCATATTTTTTAATGAGACAGGTTTGACCCTTGGGGAAAAAAAGATGGGGCAAAAGGAGCGCTTAGGTTAAACATTTCTTAAAAATGCAATTCCTCCTTAATGCCTTAATTGATTACAACCATATTTAGTATGAAACATCATTGGGGAAAGGCAATCCTAATTGATATAAATGAGTCTTTTCTGACCCATTGGGACAGAGGGGCATGCCCCAAAAATGGGAACTTGGCTAAAATTTTGCTTTATGATGCTGCTCTTCCTGGACAAGCTAAATGGATAAAAACCAAATTTGATCCAAAACATAACTGGCTGCGATAAATAATTTATGGTACATTTAATAATGCTGGATTGAGGGGTGTGTCCCTGCTGTAAGTGTAAGTGTTTGTCAGATGACCGTTAAGGCCCATGGGCCTCTTGTTTAGAAGATACAATAGCATCTAAAAAAACATAAAAACATGTTTCAACTCAAAGCACTATCTAATCTTAATATATATACTTTCTTATAGTTTGCCTGGCCCTTTTCAATTGAAATTTAAGTCAATGTGGGTACCCCACTTAAAAGTGCTATAAAAAAGTACCCAACATTTCCTAGGATGTCCGGCATTTTTACACTCCAGAGATATCCCTGATATCCCTAGCCAAAATGGGTACCGGTTGGTCAAAAAATAGAGGACTTTTGGGCCCTCTGCTGCAGGACTATTCGCGCTCTGCATATTTGGAGTGGGACGACTGGTTCGCCCGTTGTTAGTATAATGTTACCGGGTGGGGTGGGGTGGGGTGGGGTGTGGTGCTGGGTGTCTTCGGCGGTATGCTTCAGTGAGGTAGCACTATAAATCGGCAAAAGTTCCGGCCTATCACAAGGAGACTTAACACGAACATACCGCAGCCTCCCAAAACACACATACGCACGCATGTCACAGGCACGGGAGGACGTCCTTGAATGACATAAGCTGTTAATAGGACGGGACGGGAAACCAACATACGAAATTTGAGAAATATCCCTTCAGTTCTTTCTCAGAAATAGCGATAACAAACTTCAAAGTCAAAATCCAAGATGGCTGCCTGTCGGCCATGTTGTTTTCCGATCGGTCCCAAAATGCAATATGCATAACTAGGCACCAAGGGAAACCCACATATGAAATTTGAGAAAGATCCCTTCAGTACTTTCTCACAAATAGCGATAACAAACTTCAATGGTCAAAATCCAAGATGGCTGCCTGTCGGCCATGTTGTTTTCCGATCGGTCCCAAAATGCAATATGCATAACTAGGCACCAAGGGGAACCTACATATGAAATTTGAGAAAGATCCCTTTAGTACTTTCTGAGGATTAGCGATAACAATACGGACGGACGGACGGACCACAGACGCAGGGCGATTTAGAAAGAAGAGAAAAGATAAGATGCCAGATTTAGTCGCCTCTTACGATCATGCAATGGGGGCAGCAGGTTCAATTCTTACGCCCTACCTGCAGGGCAGTTAGATTGTACCCGATTACAAACCGGCACTAGGCCTACGTTACCGTACGTAGACAATTTGATTTGTCCGGTATATGAATATCATGAAAGTATATCAATGCATATATTGCAGATTATATAAGAAATGAAAATTTCTGTAACTGTAGTTTGATACAGTATTTGTACATGTTAATGCACTTCACGATCGACCTACATTCTGTACATCCGGATGAAGCTTCGCAATGTGGATGGGGCCCGATACGGGATATTTAACACATTATAATAAAGAACAAACACGTAAAATATGTAGAATAATATATTCTATTTTCTATTTCAAATAAACACATACAACAAATTTATTCATTAATATCTCCTGTTTCCTTTGAATATGGAATGAATTGATAAGTAACGATCTTTGAAATAAAATAAATTACGTCTTATATGATACACACTTAGTTAATCCAAGAATGAATATGCACAATGTTTGTCAATTGTTGAAGAGAAAATGTATCGAGATAATCTATAAATCACCAAATAATAACAAATCCCAACGAATTACATGTTTGGTATGAATGTTTTGAAAGAAAGTCACGAAATCACTTTAATGGTATACATCCAGAAAAGGAAAAAGCACAGGATGTTGTCACTGACTAACGCCTCAGAAAAAAACATGTCCAATGTTGACTGCTTCTTCCTACACTGATCTCGAACCATAACATCGTCAGTAAGCACACGTAAATCCTGCGAGATGTTTAGAAAACGATCGTCTTTACACACGGCATACTGTCTCAGTCGTCGGGAGAACTTGGACATCTCGGAAAGTGATAGGGATGGCTGATCAATTGATGGTGAAGTTGTAGACTCGTCATCTGAATTGTCGTCAGCTGCTGTATCGGTATCTGCCATGTGCTTGTTGAGAATGGTCTCTTCCCAGGCCTCTCCATCATCCTCAACAGGAATGTCACTTAAGTGTCCTGATCGATATCTGCTGTCCTGGCAATGCGCATGAGTTGTCCCAGTGGAATGTCGTCTTCATCATCATCATCAACAACAACATCATCGCCGGCACTGATAGATAAAGGAACACAGAATCCGGAAAGGGCAAAGCACTTCTGGATTGTCTCCGGTCGAGTCTCGTTCCATGCATCTCGTATCCAGAACAGAGCATCAAGCACACTGATTTGTTTACAGTTCTGAAAAACAACTCCGCAACTAAACTCTTCATCATCTTGGACCGGTGACGAGCTTTGAACGAACGGATGATTCCCTGGTCCTTAGAGGTTGAAGATGCGATGTACAGTTAGCTGGGAGGAACTTGAGTGTCACGTGATCAAGTTTAATGTCCTTTGCGTGAGATTAGGCATTGTCCAGAAACATCAAAATTGGCCGGTTTTTTTCGTTTCATTTGCCTGTCTACACTCTGTATCCATTCCTCGAAAATGTAGCTATCCATCCAAGCCTTGCAGTTATGGTTCCAAGTCACGGGCATCTTTGAAGTTTTAACATTGCGGAAACATCTAGGCTTTTTAGCCTTCCCGATAACTAGAGGGGTAAGTTTCTCTCCTGTAACACTACAGGCAAACATCACTGTTAATCGTTCCTTTGAGTTTTTCACACCTTTTGACGAGGAACCTTTCTGATCACTGTTAATCGTTCCTTTGAATTTTTCACACCTTTTGACGAGGAACCTTTCTGCGATAACGTTTTATCAGGTAAGGCGCGAAAATACAGTCCTGTTTCATCACAGTTAAAAATGTTGCATCTCTCGTAGCCCTCACATATGCGCGGAAGTTCCTGTTTGTAGTCTCCGACAACTTTAGTATCCACACCGGAACTTTCACCGCTGATTTTGAATGCTTTGAGTGTCTACTTTTTAATTTATCTAACCATCCGTTTGACGCCTTAAAGTCAGGGATCTATAGCTTTTCAGCGAATTCCAGAGACTTTTGTTGTAAGATAGGTCCAGACAATGGAATAAGACTTCTCGCGAGCTTGACGGAACCAATTCAACATAAGTTAGTTTAACTGTTCATATTTTGTTGACTTCGTATTTTTACTTTAACAGGTCGAGAAAACTACCAAATATGTAAAATAAATTGCATTGTAGTAAAAGTTCGTTTGAATGGATTGGTCATTTAGTAAAAGGTCACTACTCACGTAATTTCACATATTTGGTAGTTTTCTCGACCTGTGTATATGTCTGCGGAGGCAGAAATTCAATACTTGCATAAGATTTCTGATCTGATACAGTTTCAATCGTGGGTTGCACCTCGTACATTTATTTAGATTAAATTCCTCACACATACGACTGTAAAGGGTTCACCACAGAAGAGCAGATTGTACTACATGCAGCTCACAAGTCCAAATACGCACAACTACCTCTACAATTTGGTTTGGTTTGGTTTATTTTGTTTAACGTCCTATTAACGTCTAAGGTCATTTAAGGACGGCCTCCCGTGCGTGCGACATGTATGAGTGTGGTGAGTGCGTATGTGTGTTTTGGGAGGCTGCGGTATGTTCGTGTGAAGTCTCCTTGTGATAGGCCGGAACTTTTGCCGATTTAAAGTGCTATCTCACTGAAGCATACTGCCGAAGACACCCAGCATCACACCCCACCTGGTCACATTATACTGACAACGGGCCAACCAGTCGTCCCACTCCAAATATGCTGAGCGCTAAGCAGGAGTAGCAACTACAATTTTTAAAGACTCTGGTATGTCTCGGCCAGGGGACAGAACCCAAAACCTTCCTCACAGCGGCGAACGCTCAACTAAAGGCCAAAAGTGAGGCATTGTCAAGGGAGACATTAGGAAGAGGAAAGTTATCAAGAAAGAAGAGAAAAGATAAGACCCCAAGTTTAGAGTGATTACCCAATGTGTTCCTGATATCATTATACCAAATATATGTGACTTTCCTTAGTGTTCGCCCCTGTGAGGAAGGCTTTGCGCCCGTTGTCAGTATAATGTGACCGGGTGGGGTGTGCTGCTGGGTGTCTTCGGCAGTATGCTTCAGTGAGGTAGCACTATAAATCGGCAAAAGTTCCGGCCTATCACAAGGAGACTTAACACGAACATACCGCAGCCTCCCAAAACACACATACGCACTCACCACACGCATGCATGTCGCACGCACGGGAGGCGTCCTTAAATTACCTTAGCTGTTAATAGGACGTTAAACAAACAAAACCAAACCAAACCATCCTTAGTGTCTTGAAAATTGTACATATTCATTTTCTTTATCATTAAATTGATTTTGTCTAAATCCAAATGAAATTGTACAATTTCTCGAGTGATCATGTAATATTTTTTATTAGCTCACCTGGACCGAAGGTCCGGTGAGCTTATGCCATGGTGCAGCGTCCGTCGTCCGTCCGTCAACATTTGCTTCAAATCGCTACTTGTCAAAAAGTTCTTATTGGATTTTGACCAAATTTGGTCAGAAACATCCTTGGCAGAAGGGGATCAGATTTTGCATAAATGGTGACTCTGACCCCCAAGGGGCCTGAGGGGCGCGGGGCCCAATAGGGGAAATTGAGGCAATTCCTTTAAATCGCTACTAGTCAAAAGTTATGAATGGATTTGAACCCAATTTGGTCAGAAACATCCTTTGAAGAAGGGGAACAGATTTTGCATAAATGGTGACTCTGACCCCCAAGGGGCCAAAGGGGCGGGGCCTAATGGGGAAATGGAGGTAATTCCTTCAAATCGCTACTAGTCATAAAGTTATGAATGGATTTGAACCCAATTTGGTCAGAAACATCCTTTGGGGAATGGGAACAGATTTTGCATAAATAGTGACTCTGACCCCCAAGGGGCCAAAGGGGCGGGGCCTAATGGGGAAATGGAGGTAATTCCTTCAAATCGCTACTAGTCATAAAGTTATGAATGGATTTGAACCCAATTTGGTCATAAACATCCTTGGCAGAAGGGGATCAGATTTTGCATAAATGGTTACTCTGACCCCCAAGGGGCGGGCCCATTAGGGGAAATAGAGGTAATTCCTTCAAATCGCTACTAGTCATAAAGTTATGGTTTAAATGGTGACTGACCCCCAAGGGGCCTGAGGGGCGGGGCCCAATAGGGGAAATTGAGGCAATTCCTTTAAATCGCTACAAGTCATAAAGTTATGAATGGATTTGAACCCAATTTGGTCAGAAACATCCTTTGGGGATGGGGAATAGATTTTGCATAAATGGTGACTCTGACCCGCAAGGGGCCAAAGGGGCGGGGCCTAATGGGGAAATAGAGGTAATTCCTTCAAATCGCTACTTGTCATAAAGTTATGAATGGATTTGAACCCAATTTAGTAAGAAACATCCTTTGGGAAAGGGGAACAGATTTTGCATAAATGGTGACTCTGACCCCTAAGGGGCCAAAGGGGCGGGGCATAATGGGGAAATAGAGGTAATTCCTTCAAATCGCTACTAGTCATCAAGGTACAGGGCTAGAACTTTATTTTAAAAACCACTAGTCAGTCGGGCTAGCCTTTCAAAATTTTACTAGTCCAAATGTAAATTTCACTAGCCCAGTCGGGCTAGTAAAATTGAAAGTTGCTAGCCCGAAAATATTGGAAATAAAACAATGAATATCTATGTGAAATTGTGACATATTTATTATCATGTTTTTCATGATATTGTACATGTACCTCATGTGTAACTGATCAGCAGTAAATTATTCTTAACTAATCTCTTGTAATAATAATCAGGATATAAATTGTAATATAAATAACATCATAACTTAAATTAATAACATACATAAATGAGTATTGGACTTTGGAGTATTAGGAGTAATAGTACTTGTACTATTATGTTTAAATGATTTATTTTCTCTCTCCATTTGGCACAATGAAATCTAAGTTGGTCTGAATCACTCTCAGGTTCACTGTCTAATGTAGGCAAGGAGGGTTCAGATGTTGGGGCACTTGAGGTTGAAGGAGTCTGACATTTCTTTCCGTCACTCAGACTTTCCTTCTGGGAAGTCACACCTCTCTTCCTCTGAGAAGAACTGAGCCAGTTTGCTATGGCTGCATCCGGCTCAAAACTGTCTACAGATGCATCCAACATGCTGCATCGCATCAATGTTGTCAGTGATCTTTGTGTCATTGTTGTCTTCAAATTGGTCTTCACTCTGTTCATGCAACTGAAACATCGCTCACATTTTGCAGTTGTTGGAGAAAGGGTAAGTATGATACGAACAATGAGGAGTACAGCCTGGAGATCGGGTGGGTTCAGAATGAGTAGGTTGCTGTACACATCAAGTGGGGATACTGATCTTTGTCGATGAAGACGCAGTTTAAGGTCACTCCATTGTGTTGGGATCTGTGTTCTTTCATTGGCATCAAAACATGGTTCAAAATGTTTAATAAGGCTGGCAACAGCATCATTTCCATATTGGAATAAGTCATCCCTGCCTGGCCACATAGTGTGATCAAACACTTCCATGTCACTGAAAGGAGGGTGTTGTAACACAGTGAATCGCTTGTCCATGTACTCAACAACTGCCTCAAGGAATGATGATTGTTGCTTGTCAGAGCTAGTAGAGTTTGCAGGGCATGCATCAAGCTTCACAGTTTGGGTGCTTTCCTTCCCACAGCTGAATGTCTTTAACTCTGTGTTAAAGTGCTCCTCAAACTTTCTCCCCATTTCTCCTTTGTTCTGTTGTAATTCCTTCAATTGCCACATTGCCTTCTCCAAGTTGCGTACAACATCAGTGATGAAAAGGTCATCTCGCTGATAGCCCTGACTTAGCATTGACAAGATATTGGTGACATCAATCATGAAGTGTAGGAATTTCACAAACTTATGTGACTTGAAATCATTCAATATACCCTTTGCTTTTGCTGCATCATCAGTCTTTCCAGAAGCAGTGTTTTCCAGGTGGATGACGGTCACTGCGTAGTGTTTTTCTATTGCCTTCAGTGCCCTGTGTCGACTTGCCAACCACCGTACCTGTCAAAACAGAAAAAATATTTCAATATTGCTCCTGTCAAAACAGAAAAAATATTTCAATATTGCTATGTATACACATACATAGTATACAATGTAGATTTATAATTGATGAATTAATTAATATTATTATATGATAGTATGAATGAGTATAACATCTGACCAGACCCTTTTAATAATTTACAATAGTAACATTCACATATTCATGGTTTTTTGCCTGCTTTAGGCAATCATTTTTGCTATGTGATATCATAATATGCCTATTAATAGTATTATATCATCAACATGACAAATAGTATTTTATATTGATATGTTTAAATCAAGGTAATAATAGATAAATAGTTTAATAGTATATCTGAAAATATGTACCTGCTTCATTCCACTAAAATAAGCAGCATCTTCATCCAGCAGGTCTGATATAGCTCTCAGTTCCCTTCTTTTCTTAGGAGAGTAGTAATAGAACAGAAAGATGTTCTTTACAGTTGTATCAAACTTTGAAAGATATGGAACAGTTTTAACAGAGTCAAGCACAGCCAGCTCAAGGTTATGAGCCACACAATGTATAGCCACAGCATGCGGTACTCTTTCTTTCACTTTTGCGGCAACTCCCCCTTTTTTCCCATCATGACTGCTGCACCATCAAAATTACATCCCACAAGCTTTGATTTGAATGCATTTTCATCGATGCCGATTGTTTCTAAAGCTCTGTCAATACCTTGAAGTACACCTGACGCATCAGCAGTTTCCAATGAAACTATGTCACAAAATTCTGTTTGGGGCTTCCCTTCAGGTCCAATGTACCGGATGTAGACAGCCTCCTGTTCTGTAATGGAACTGCCGTAGAACCATCAGATAACACAGAAAAATAACGACTTTCCATGACATCTTTCTTGATTTTTTCAATTTCAGAATTAGCAATGTGTTCTATAAATGTTTTACAGCCCTTGTCATTTCTGTACATGGATCCCATGTCAACACCATTCTTTGCCTGTAAACTGCACAATTCTGGAAAGGCAGAATATGGTCTACCATGCTTTGCAACATAGAACGCTGTGTTAAATAATGCAGTAACTCTCTGTTTTACAGAAGGGTTTTAATTGTGTGTTTGGTGATAGGCGACTTGTAATGGTGCACCTCGTTTGTCAGATATTGATCTGTCAATGCAAAATTTGTGTTTTTTATTCTGATCATGTGCAGTTAACGTGTCTTTCCTCATGTTACAACAACCCTTGACAAAAGCACTCTCGCGATCACTTAGCTCAGGATATGCCTTGCATACCTTGCAGGTCATCAACTGTCCTGTTGTGTCTAATTCGACCCACGGAAATTCCTTTTGCCATTTTTCTTGGAATTTACGTTCTCGTTTTTCTTCATATTTCATCTTTGATAGTGTAATTTTTTTCTCTGGTTTAGGGCTTGTATCGTCATTTTCATCAGAATCATCCACTTTTCGTTTTCCGAGACGATTAATATAGCGGTCCATTATCAGTAACTACGAACGCTAAAACGAGCTGTCAAAAACGAACCTGAAAATGTGCCGTTAATAATTCATTCGATACAAACGCGAACATGACCATGTACTCAACATCGGAATCCTCGGACTTCATTATGATCGTAATGCTTTCGGAACTCTCGGGCGCTTACTAATGTATACACACGGCAACATGTCGAGTGAAAACGGAAAGAGGAGGATCGTTTTTCAGCGAACATACGAATAAATAATACACAAAGGTATGTGAGTCAGTGGTTTATTGAAATACTGTCGGGCATGTGACACTGTGATTTTTACTAGCCCGACATTTTAATCAAATAAAGTTCTACAAGATTTCCACTAGTCAGTCGGGCTACCGGAATTTCAAACCACTAGCCCGGGTAGAAAATCTACTAGTCCCAGACTATCGGGCTACCTTTAAGTTCGAGCCCTGAGGTATGAATGGATTTGAACCCAATTTGGTCAGAAACATTCTGATGTGAAGGGGAACAGATTTTGCATAAATGGTTACTCTGACCCCCAAAGGACCAAAGAGGCGGGGCCTAATGGGGAAACAGGTAATATCTTTAAATCGCTACTAGTCATAAATTTATCAATGGATTTGAACCCAATTTAGTAAGAAACATTCTTTGGGGAAGGGGAACAGATTTTGCATAAATGGTGACTCTGACCCCCAAGAGGCCAAAGGGGCGGGGCCTAATGGGGAAATAAAGGTAATTCCTTAAAATCGCTACTAGTCATAAAGTTATGAATGGATTTGAACCCAATTTGGTTAGAAACATTCTTGGGGGAAGGGGAACAGCTTTTGCATAAATGGTGACTCTGACCCCCGAAGGGCAAAAGGGGCGGGGCCCCATATGGGAAATAGAGGTAATTCCTTTAAATCACTACTAGTCATAAAGTTATAAATGCATGTTGTAAACTCAGAGTCTGGACTTCATTATTTCTTTAAAGCAGTTGGGATCCCCACGCTATAACCATAAATTGCATTGTTTGAGGTTAACAAACAAAAGGAATTGAACATGAACATTATTTTGACATTTGGTCAAATCCAACCAGGTGAGCGATACAGGCCCCATGGACCTCTTGTGTTCATTGAAGATCAATGTATATAAAACGAAATACATTGTTGCACTCAATTAATAGTGTTGATACAAAAATATATTTGAATGACATCTGTGTATCTTATCATTTGCCATAATGTTTCTGAATGTATTAATTCGGTTCATATTACTCAGGCAAGATTATTTTGTAGTAGCTGGTCAACTATAACGGAAAGCTAATCAGTGGACAAACAGTTAACGTCGGCTTGAGCAACAGCCATCCAGGGTTATTGCTAGACAGGGCAGCAGGTGTGTTCCTAGACGGGTAGGGAGTACCAAAGAAAACATCACATTTATACCATGCATAAGCACTATTGGGGAGCAAAATGTCTCCTATTATTGTTGGGCAAGGAAAAACACCCAGATGCCTGTGATCGTTTAACACGCACGAGGGACCGGAGGGCGCGATCTGGAAGTCTCAGGCCAAGGCATAGATGGGCGAGCAGCTTTGGGTAGAGTGGTTGGAGGAAGTGTTTCTGAAGAAAAGTGGGGAAGTCAACGTCAATCAAAGAAGCTTTAAAACCAGGATCAACAGATTCCAAAATCAACCCCCTCCTTCCAGTTGATGTAAAAGAGTTTGAATCCCTGAAAGATGTGGGATTTGCACACCACAAACTCAAAAACTGTACAAATTTCTTGAGGCAAGATCTTGAAGGATTGCTAGGAGTTGGTTGGGATTATCGGGTTTTTATCATACAAGGTGATAGTTTCTACATTGCCATTGAAACGATACGGTTTTTGATAACCAGGGGAACAGATTTGGCAGATTTAGTGGATCATGCGGAAGAGAACTACTTGAACAGGAGTTACCAGCTTGTGTTTGGTTTGTTTTTTTTTGTTTAACGTCTAACGCCTATTAACAGCTTAGGCCATTTAAAGACGGCCTCCCGTGTTTGCAATGATACTATACACGTACATACGCACTCACCACATACATGCATACCAGCTTGTGTTCAATTTTGTTAAGGTTGCTGGGAACAAAAAGGATTTTCAGAAACTATTAAATGTTGATGAGTTATAGTCTGGCAATGGCCCTGTTTCGATTGTCAAACATAAGTTGCCAAAAATAAGTTTTGTGATTATTTTGACAATTTGTCAGCTAATCGCTTTTTGAGGTCTGTTGTCTTAATATGTATTCAAGTATCTCTACTATCCTATATTTTGACCGATTTCTTCTGTATTTAATTTTATTTATATGAGGCTATACGTTTGTTTTACATTGCAACCTTTGACAATTTAATTTAATTCAAATAAGTGTAGACACTGCTATTATATTGCAGGATTTTTCTGCATTCATTTCGTCCATTGATTTTTGAGTCAAGAAGGAGTCCACTTTGACAGATGTAGGAGTTGAAATGGAGTCCTCACTGCTACCTCACTGAAGTATACTGCCGAAGACACCCAGCAGCACACCTCACCCGGTCAGATTATACTGACAACGGGCAAACCAGTCTTCCCACTCCAAATATGCTGAGCGCTAAGCAGGAGTAGCAACTACCATTTTTAAAGACTCTGGTATGTCTCGGCTAGGGGACAGAACCCAAAGCCTTCCTCACAGGGGCGAACGCTCAACTAAAGGCCAAAAGTGAGGCATTGTCAAGGGAGACATTAGGAAGAAGAAAGTTGTTAAGAAAGAAGAGAAAAGATAAGATCCCAAATTTAGTCGCCTCTTACGATCATGCAATGGGGGCAGCAGGTACAATTCTTAGCCCTACCTGCAGGGCAGTCATGGATTTGGACCATAATTTTTTAGGTCTATAAAAATATATAATTAATTTAAAATAAACGAAATTGTAATCTGATGGTAATTATAATCAACATCATTGTGAAATGTCAATGTCATATATAAATGAAGCTGATGTACACGGTATATAATGAATTTCCTATAAGGAATCAAAGACGACCTTTTTATTAAACGACACAATATTACATCCACTTAATTACTGTCTTGAACATTGACTCTGACACTCGAGACAAGTTGAGGGTAATTTAATATATATAAAACAAGAGCTGTTGGAGAACAGCATAGCTCGTCTCTCAAATGTATGTCAATAAATAATTAAAATATATTAATTGGAATGGTTTCGCAAATTGCATTAATAATATTTATATTGTTTACTTGATGAGATTATGATTTGTGAATTCATGCAATTTTCAAAACCATACCAATTTATATATATATAAATTATTTATTGACAAACATTCGGGAGACCAGCTATATATGCTGTTGTAGATTAAATGAATCTATTAAATACAAATGTAATTGCTTTTGGACATATTTCTTCAATTTTTGACAAAATATTATCCTAATGAGAGTTGTCTCCCTTGAAAAATGTGGACCGGTATAAATTGTCTAATGTGACCATTTCCACATTGTTTTATTTTCAGTTTCACCCCAAGATGGGATAGTGTAAGTCCATAGGGACTCTTTTACCAAATATCAGCACCCTAGTACAATAATAAAGTGATGTGTTAATAGCTTTCAACATTTGCACAAAGATTTAAAAAATGTGTTTTTTCCCCCAAAACATCTTTCAGTTTAACTCCGGCAAGGGATAGTTAAACCCCCACAGGGAACCTGATACCATGTATTGCTATGCTTTTCGACACTCAGAACATCAACTTAACATAAGTCCAAAGATTTAAAAACAAAAAAAAACAAAGATTTAAAAACAAAAAATTCAATTTTTAAAAGTTTTACTCCAGGAAGGGATTGTCTTCCTCCATAGGGACTCTGTTGCCAAATATCAGCACCCTAGTACAATTATAAAGTGGTGTATTAATACCTTTTAACACTTGCACCAAAAACTTAACGCAGAAATATTCTAAGTCCAAAAATTTGAAAATTCTGGTTTGTTCCCAAAAAATCGTTTAGTTTAACTCTGGCAGGGGATAGTCTAACCCCAGAGGGACTCTATTGCCAATTATCAGCACACTAGTACAATTATGAAGTGGTGTATTAATACCTTTTAACACTTGCACCAAAAACTTAAGTCCAAACATTTTCAAAAATCTGTTGATTCAAAAACTTTTTTTAGTTTAACTCCGACAGGGGATAGTTTGACCCCCACAGGGACCATATTACCATAAATTACTTTGCCTTTCAACACTTGCACCAAAACATTAACATTTGGAAAACCAACGCCGACGCCGACGCCGGAGTGACGACATCAGCTCTCACTCTTCTTCGAAGAGACGACCTAAAAAGTAATTTCTGGTCGGTTATAACAAACAAAATACAAATAATCGTGCAGTCATACAGTTAATCACCGCGGTAGAGCACCTCTCCTCGTTTCACTCTTTCAGTGTGTAATTCAGCAACAATACTATGACTGTAAAAGTCCTCAAGTTTATGAAGCATACCCCCGGTCCAAAATCCATCATCGAAACGTAGCCGTTGGACAGAAAATCCCTTTTTCGTCCATATAAAAAAATCCACCCACGACAGACCAAGTACAGCCATTTGTCCCATCACCTGGTAATAACAATTATGGTTGGTCTTAAGCTGTAAACTACCGTTGATTACATTACAACAAAACTTTTTATTAGCTCACCTGCCCGAAGGGCAAGTGAGCTTATGCCATGGTGCGGCGTCCGTCGTCCTTCCGTCTGTCCGTCCGTCCGGCCGTCCGGCCGGCGTCAACTTTTTCATTTAAACAACTTCTTCTCAATAACCAAGAGGCCCAGGAACTTCATATTGGGCCTGTAGCATGCTGGGGTGAAGGGCTACCAAGTTTGTTCAAATGAATGACATTGACCTTCATTCAAGGTCACATGGGTCAAATAGGCTATAATCTTCAAACAACTTCTTCTCAATAACCAAGCGGCCCAGGGACTTGGTATTTGGCCTGTAGCATGCTGGGATGAAGGGCTACCAAGTTTGTTCAAATAAATGACCTTGACCTTCATTCAAGGTCACATGGGTCAAATAGGCTATAATCTTCAAACAACTTCTTCTCAATAACCAAGCGGCCCAGGGACTTGGTATTGGGCCTGTAGCATGCTGGGATGAAGGGCTACCAAGTTTGTTCAAATAAATGACCTTGACCATCATTCAAGGTCACATGGGTCAAATAGGCTATAATCTTCAAACGACTTCTCTATAACCAAGAGGCCCAGGGACTTGATATTGGGCCTGTAGCATGCTGGGGTGAAAGGCTACCAAGTTTGTTCAAATGAATGACCTTGACCTTCATTCAAGGTCACATGGGTCAAATAGGCTATAATCTTCAAACGACTTCTTCTCAATAACCAAGAGGCCCAGGGACTAGATATTGGGCCTGTAGCATGCTGGGATGAAGGGCTACCAAGTTTGTTCAAATGAATGACCTTGACCTTCATTCAAGGTCACATGGGTCAAATAGGCTATAATCTTCAAACAACTTCTTCTCAATAACCAAGCGGCCCAGGGACTTGGTATTGGGCCTGTAGCATGCTGGGATGAAGGGCTACCAAGTTTGTTCAAATAAATGACCTTGACCTTCATTCAAGGTCACATGGGTCAAATAGGCTATAATCTTCAAACAACTTCTTCTCAATAACCAAGCGGCCCAGGGACTTGGTATTGGGCCTGTAGCATGCTGGGATGAAGGGCTACCGAGTTTGTTCAAATAAATGACCTTGACCATCATTCAAGGTCACATGGGTCAAATAGGCTATAATCTTCAAACGACTTCTCTATAACCAAGAGGCCCAGGGACTTGATATTGGGCCTGTAGCATGCTGGGGTGAAAGGCTACCAAGTTTGTTCAAATGAATGACCTTGACCTTCATTCAAGGTCACATGGGTCAAATAGGCTATAATCTTCAAACGACTTCTTCTCAATAACCAAGAGGCCCAGGGACTAGATATTGGGCCTGTAGCATGCTGGGATGAAGGGCTACCAAGTTTGTTCAAATGAATGACCTTGACCTTCATTCAAGGTCACATGGGTCAAATAGGCTATAATCTTCAAACAACTTCTTCTCAATAACCAAGAGGCCCAGGGACTTGATATTGGGCCTGTAGCATGCTGGGGTGAAAGGCTACCAAGTTTGTTCAAATGAATGACCTTGACCTTCATTCAAGGTCACATGGTTCAAATAGGCTATAATCTTCAAACGACTTCTTCTCAATAACCAAGAGGCCCAGGGACTTAATATTGGGCCTGTAGCATGCTGGGGTGAAGGGCTACCAAGTTTGTTCAAATGAATGACCTTGACCTTCATTCAAGGTCACATGGTTCAAATAGGCTATAATCTTCAAACAACTTCTTCTCAATAACCAAGAGGCCCAGGGACTAGATATTGGGCCTGTAGCATGCTGGGGTGAAAGGCTACCAAGTTTGTTCAAATGAATGACATTGACCTTCATTCAAGGTCACATGGGTCAAATAGGCTATAATCTTCAAACGACTTCTTCTCAATAACCAAGAGGCCCAGGGACTTGGTATTGGGCCTGTAGCATGCTGGGATGAAGGGCTACCAAGTTTGTTCAAATAAATGACCTTGACTATCATTCAAGGTTACATGGGTCAAATAGGCTATAATCTTCAAACAACTTCTTCTCAATAACCAAGAGGCCCAGGGACTTGATATTGGGCCTGTAGCATGCTGGGGTGAAGGGCTACCAAGTTTGTTCAAATAGATGACCTTGACCTTCATTCAAGGTCACATGGGTCAAATAGGCTATAATATGCAAACAACTTCTTCTCAATAACCAAGAGGGCCAGGGACTTGATATTGGGTGTGTCTGTAGCATGCTTAGAGTCAAGAGTCGCCAAGAACCGATCTTAGGCCAATAGTATGCTGGAATGAAGGACTAGAAAATATATTGACATGAATTAACCTGGCTTACTCTGATATTTAAATAATGTTGTTATCAGCATAGTATCTGTAGAAATGACCTCAATCAACTGCAATTTTGTGTAGAGGCAGGTGAGCGATACAGGCCCATTGGGCCTCTTGTTTTGTGCACATGTCTCTGGCGTCATCATCCTCCACTTGTCCCCTTTACTTCCAAAAGGACATTTTATTTCCAGAACACCATCTCCACAAACCGCACAAGAAATCAATCCATCCACACTAGCTCCTAAAAATGGAAACTCTATAGAAACAAAGACTCCCATATCTTTAACACTGACATCAGTGGAACATGTGTTCATATGATGTCGCACATACGCCCTTTTAGCACGATTTTCATTCCGTTGTCCATGTCGTAAACTCCGTGTTACTGGAATACGCATGTACCCACGAAGTTGTTTTACTAAGTTTTCTGGAGGAGTAGTTTCTTTCCTTTTACACACGAGTCCGAAGTTGGATGCTGTCAAAATAACTTTTCTCATTTCCTTCCAGTTATTGTTGTTGAATTGACCCCTAGTCGCATTATTTAAAATTTCTATTTCCTCCTCGGATATGGTCAATTTATTTGTAAATTCTATAAATTTTGTCTGGAACACAAATTATGACAAATCACAGGTATCATCGGTGATCATATATTCCGGAACGTACCGAGACAATATATCAGAAATTTTGCCCGACGACTCGCATAGTGTTTTGTACAGGACAGATGGACACACTAAGGCTAGTCCTTTTAAAATATCTGCAAAAAATACATCAGGTTGTTTACATGGTCCAGCCTGATATACATTTGGAAATGGCTTTGTAGGTTTCACTTCCTCCGTACCGGTATGGTTAAAGGTAATATCACCAATTCGCTTTGGACTTGGAGGTTTCTCCAGAGCCTTAGGTCGTAACCATGTACAAGTGCTCGAAGTACATGCACTTTTGACTTTCGTTAAAGTTAATAACAGCCCTCCAACATGACAGCACACACCAGAAATCCCAGCTTTACAGTCACAAGAACTTTGCCAGTCGGTTTTACAAGGATTACAGAAAGGCTATAATAACTTCGGATATGACCATCTTCAACTGAAACTTTTATTCTCATGCTAGGTTTACACATAGCTTTCACAATACAGAACAACGATGACTTATCCACTTCACTGTACATAATATTTCCAACATAATGTTCATTTGAAATATATCTTGATTTACGGAGATGGCGATGGCAGTTTTTGGTCTGCCGTTTGTTGGATTTTTCTCGAAGAGAAAATAATTTTCAACATCTTCATGTCGAATAGAGAGACAGTTTGTCATTGTCAAATCTTCTCATGACGACTGTTCACTTGCAATCGGAAAAAGTTCATCTTTCTCAGTCTCGAAGTCGCCCTCATCATAACTTGAAATGTCACTCACACCGAAATGTTCTGCGCGGTATATCCTGTTGGCCAGAACCTCCTTCTTTCCTGTTTTTTTAGGCCATTCCTGATCAGCCACTGCTGTAACCTTTTCTTTGACAAGGAATTTAATTTAATGAAAACCAGTTTAATTTGACCTAAAATTATTAAACAACACAGGGACGTATATTGGAGATAATATACGTCCCTCAACAACAGTAGTCAGAAACTATTAAGTCTGTTATTAAATTCTAAGAAAATTAACGAAATTATTTCATAAATGTGCTGTCTGTATACTATAGGACTAAAGGTGGATACTGGTTGCCAACAACAACTGTTTACGTAAACTCATGTTCGCCTTTAAAATTGACCAGCGTGGAAATATGTCAAAATGTGACATGCTTACAAACTTCAAATAAAATCGTCTTCAAAATAAAATCGTCTTCATGATGAATGTCCTTTTTTAATGTTAGCAATAGTAAAAACGAACAAAGCAAGTATTAACTGTGATATTATTAGCCATCTAGAGGCAGTTATTCAATCGTTACAATGCCGTGGTCTGCAATGCACAACAAAACCTGCTTATCGTAAGAGGCGACTAAATTTGGGAATGTCTCCCTTGATAATGCCTCTCTTTTGGCCTTTTGTTGAGCATTCGCTGGGGTATTCGCTTCCCCGCGAGGAAGGTTTTGGGTTCTGTCCCCTGGCCGAGACATATCCGAGTCTAATACAAGAGGCCCATTGGGCCTGTATCGCTCACCTGGTTGGATTAGACAAAATGTCAAAATAATGTTCATGTTCAATTTGTTTTATTTGTCAATCTCAAACAATGCTATATATAGTTACAGTGTGGGGATCCCAACTGATTTAAAGAAATAACCATGTCCAGACTCTCTTGAGGTCTTTCAAACCCTTATAGGCCCTACCCATTTCACCCTTGGGGGTCAAAGTCATCATTAATGCAAAATCTGTTTCGCTTCCCCAAAGACGTTTCTGACCAAATTGGATTCAAATCCGTTCATAACTTTACGATAAGTAGCGATTTGAAGGAATCGTTTCAATTTCCCCTATAGGGCCCCGCCCCTTGGGCCCTCGGGGGTCAGTCACCATTTACGCAAAATCTGCTCCCCTTTCCCCAAGGATGTTTCTGACTAGATTGTCTAGTAGCGATTTAAAGGAATGATCTCTATTTCCCCTATGGGGCCCCGCCCCTTTGGCCCTTCGGGGGTCAGCGTCACCATTCATGCAAAATCTGATCCCCTTTCGCCAAGGATGTTTCTGACCAAATTGGGTTCAAATCCATTCATAACTTTATATGACTAGTAGCGATTTGAAGGTATTGCCTCAATTTCCCCTATTCGGGCCCCCAGCATTTTAGGAGGGAGACGACTGGTCGACAAAAATGCAATGAAAACACAAAAAATGATAGAATCTGCATGGTTTCATTAAGTACCGAAACGTCCTTACTTCATGAAACCATGCAGATTCTATCATTTTAGTGTTTACGTTGCATTTTTGCTCATGGTGAGCTTATGCTTTATCGTGGCGTCCGTCGGTCAACAATGGACTATAAAGACCCGAAAAATATCGCGTATGTACCAAAACGACCAGCATTGCCCATTTTTTTGCCCCAGTATTCCGCGAAACAATGACATCAAAAAGGTCAATGAAGCTTTTGGGGCGAAACTGTAATACATATTTTGAGAAATCGGAGACATCTCGGCCTCTGCCATAGAGCACTGTTTAGCAACAATCTTTTTAAAATTTAGATGGTCATTCTCCCTACGTTACATGAACATCTAACAACATCCCATAAGGGGTGACGTTCTGATGACCTGTGATGATTTGTGTACATGTATTGTAACGCTTCCACGACAGGGTTAGGGGGAAAAGACGAATACAACTCCATATAACTGTATTTTCTTTACTGCCGTAGATAGCCGTAAACAACTACAAAAATACACTGTAAACACAGGACGAATTGACTGACGTACAACTCGACTTAAATACCGACAATAACATTGATCGATAGTTACATATTTGCTTTAGATTTGACTCTATATAGACCAATACATAGATTTCGATCACGTGACTTAATCCGGGCTTTTCAATTTGTCGCCGCCATCTTGGAGGTATAGCCTAATCGGAATGGACTAAGACCACAATTAAGTACTTCCGGGTTCAGGCCCCACGAATGAAGTCCCCTCAAAAATGTATGTATCTCAGGAAAACCAATCAAATGCCTCTTTGAACTTGATTTCTGTTGATGAATTTAATGTGGATTTATAGCAGAGATGTCAATCTATGTTTTGTGATGTAAAATAATAATATTGATAATTTATTATGTGCTCCAGGACCCTGTGTGATGAGTCCTGATTTGACCTCTACCCCTGACCCGGATGTATATAATCCACGTTGGTGACACATTTTGACAGCTATCTCCAGAAAATGCCCAACATGCTGGGTTGAAACTTTTATATTTTGCTTCTCAGATGTTGGTCTTGGCCAGGTGAGATGGAAAGTTGCATATGAGATGTTGGGAATTTATTATGAATTTTAATGTTACAATGAAACATATAGCGAAGCTAATTGTGGTCTTAGTCCTGAATGTGGGCCGGTCATTGCGGTCATGTTTACATTGTGAAAATGTCGAGTAAAACTGATCTTGATCCAAAAGAAAAGTTGTCGAGTACCGGTAAGGTTAACGCTCGATTGGAGGATTATAGGGAAGGTTTAGATGACGTTGCAAGAAAGCGGTATGATGATAAGATAGCGTTGATCAACAAAAGCGATCCATACAAACTGGAAAAGGGGGTGTGCCGATCTCGGGTTGTTTCCATTTTGTTAACTTTGGGGAATAGCTGATGATGAGAGCACAACACGAGATGGCCTTGTTTTTCTTCCATTTTTATTCTCAAACTAAACATAAATCATATTCCGGATACAAAACGAAAGTAGAAACTAAATGTAGGGGTTATCTCCCCTTTTACCATTCAATAAGCATAAAGGTATGTTTCTACCTGACCATAATTAATATAATCACAACATCCGGGCCGCCAAAAACAAAATTTGAGCCAAATTTTTGAAAACTGGTCAGGGAGAACATAACCTGGAGGTTTATCAAAACAATACACTTTACCTATTTTAACAAATTGTATCTAACTACAGACTTGAATGCCACTTACATGGAATCAGAAAAAGTGTGAATTGTACAATCAAAATAAAATCTTGGAATATTTATATGAATTATTCCTTACTACCAGTGAGTGTGGAACTCTATCAAACTATAATGAAACAAATTAATATTAGTGAACTATCTCTATTTCTCTCACATTCACACAAGTAAACCTCAGGCCTTAAGGGATACACATTCATGCATTACTTTTAAAACAATGCTCAAAAATATTAACTCCTGTCAATCATAGTAAAACCACATTTTTTATAGTGTAACAATTTTATACAGATTGACAATGGATCACAATGAAACCATGCATTCAACTTTAGCACAAACTATCATAATCACTGATGAGTACAATCATAAGTCAACTTATTGCATACAACAATCAAGTAAATGATCTGTTATATTCTATTTGAATATAAAAATGAGTACCACTGCAATATTAGTCGATTGCACTCAATGGACCCTTTCAATAAAAATCAATTGTATCATGCTACATTCAGCTACATACATGTACTCATACATGTTAATTAAGACACATTTTGCACTATTTTGACAGGTAGTATATTAATTAATATAAAACATATATGGATAACCAGCAGAAATTTCACTCTTAAATATTCAATTATATGTTTCTGGTTTCAACATAACCCACAAGTGCAAGTTCATTTGAAATTTATATATGAGATACCAGGCCATCATTATCATGAGATCAATTACAGTATTGAACTATCTGTTCAAGGGAGGTACCTTCAATTACGAGATAGAGAAAAATATACAATGTATATCAACTTGATAAGTTCACATGTAGATAAACAGTATTTACCCACAATTTCCCTTAGCCAGGACTAGGAGTCCCTAAAATTGAGTAAAGAAAAGTATTCAATATATTTTTCCATCATCATAAACATGCAAATTAATCCATGAATGCTCACCAAAATTTGCATTCCAACTTCATTCAATGAAAACTGAGTATTGTGATATGAGTTGAATTTGAATTTTTAAATCAAATCGATAACGATAAAATGTTATAATTGAAACATTGATTGACTAGGACGCATCAGAATAAAGAACTTGCACACTTATTAGCGAAAAAAATAGAACTTGAACAATCAATATCATCCTAATTGCATTCACTAGAATAATTTGTCATATTCATTCTATGGAAATAAATGAAATGAAACCACAAAAATGGTTTGATCAACATTAATCTAACCGTTGATAGTTAGAGAGAAAATATCAATATCAACAAAATCATACCTTCCAATCTCTAATAAAATGACTACATTAAAGTAGTATGGTAGATAAAATGACTTAAGGCGGTATGGTAGATAAAATGACTTAAGGCGGTATGTATAGTATATCCAGATATGAAATTATCGTAACTGGTACATTGACATGATACCTTCAATGGCAAATTAGTAGTGTCTATAATATGGTGCCATGGAAACCGACATATATGTATAAATATTATTAACGCAGCACTGGAGGTGGACGTTGCTGAATAGCCCTTCTTGCTTTCAGATTTAAATCATCAAATGGCAGCCACATTGCACTCTAAGCAGGCTCACCAATGAAATGAACCAGATATTTTATGCGTCCATCCTTCACACGTTGTCCAACCACTTTTTTGATTTTATAATATATGGTTGAATGATTAGATTCCTCCGATGAAAATGTAGATAAATGATTCAGAGAACGGTAGCATATAGGTTTCCGTCTAGTACGCGTAGGTCTAGTTTTGGCCTCCGACACAGGGACAACAACTTCCGCTGTTGGAAACTCAAAAGTGTCTGTCTCAGAAAATCCTTTGTCTTGTCGAGTAACCACTTTGTCGAGGAAAAACGGTGTTGGATTAGGTTCACGAACATAAGCAATTTTGAGTCTATCAACATGAACCATAGAAGCCAATGGCAGTCCAGTGTCTGGTGCACGTATTCTTACTGTATGGTCCGAACGTACCTCATGCACAACGTACGGGCCATCATACTTGTCCTGAAGCTTCTTTCCAGGGCCTGATTGGTCATATAACCGATACACATAATCACCTTCCTGGATTGATAGACTTTTAACCCCAGAGTTTGCTCTGTTGGTCATGTTGGCTTGGTATTTGGAAACATTTTCACGCAAGTCCTGCTGAATGCTATTCAGACGCTGTGTAAGATTTTCCAGGTAAGTAGTATGGTCCAATGGAATGGAAGAAGACCGATCCGGGGTCAGGGGAAAACGCGGACGACTCCCAAATATAACCTCATATGGGGAGTAACCAGTTCCAGAGTTTACAGCAGAGTTCATGGCAAACACTGTTCCTGGAAGGAAATCATCCCATGTCCGACGATCATTCTTGGTGAGGGGCGTGATACGTTCTGCCAATGTAGCATGAGTTCTTTCGCAAGCCCCTAGGCAATGATGGGCATAAGGAGGGGTAAACTGTTGTTGCAATCCCAACATCTTGCAGACCATCTGAGTAACCTGTGATGTAAATTCTGTGCCGTTGTCAGTAATGAGAGTTTCACATACTCCAAACAATGTAAATATATGGTACAAGACAGTGGCAACCGACACAGCATCTTTTGCTGGTATAGGAATAGCGACTAAAAACTTACTGTACATGTCCACTGCAGTCAAGATGTAAATGTTTCCTCTGTGTGTAACAGGTAGAGGTCCAAAAATATCTGCTTCCCACACCTGAAATGGTGCACCTGGAGTGGGGAATGCAGTGATTCCATTCTTCGTATGTCGCTGTGTTATTTTCCTGCGTTGACACTCCGGACAAGATCGTACATAGTCTGATACAATAGTAGACATTCCTTTGAAAAAGAATGAATCACGAACTTTGTCGAGCGTATCCTGTATACCTCCATGACTGCCAACCGGAGAGTCATGATACTGAGTCCATACTAGACGATACAAAGCCTGTGGAAGAACTAGCTGGTAAACATTGGGCATATTTTTCACACGACTTGACTTCTTGACCCGCGAATGCAAAAGGAGGTTGTCCACTAAGACATAGTCATTAGCCCTCAAGGAGTATTTGGCGTGCCAATTTCTGAGATTCGGGCAGCACTCCTTTCTTTATATATGCTAAGAATGGTTTTAAATCAACATCTAGTTCTTGCAAATCAATTATCTGTTGTCGCGACAAATTCACTGATGACATCAAATTTAATGTTTTCTGTAGATTATTGTCCATGTCCTCTTGACTTGATGCAGATAATTGATCACCTGGGTCAACAACCTGTTCTACCGAGGAATCGTCAACCACTGTGGTATTGTCAAAAACATGTGGTGCTGTCTCGGAATCGACGTCCGTATTACAATGGAATGGAGACTGTTCCATATTCGATTGGTCAGGTGCTACCAAATCAACTTGAGTAAGCCGATCAAATGCAGAGGGTGTCAGCACAATTGTCCTCAGTAGAGAGATCATATCTAGGGTTGGATTCAACTGGTTGCTCGGTGATAGGAACATCATTCCCACTGTCACCCAGATGATCTGAAGTTGTAGTTTCCTGAAGGAGTGTATCAGGATTTCGCAAAGGATCACTTATGTCCATATCAGTACTTTGCTCCTGCGTGCATTTTGTTTGGTCCTGTGCTGTATCACACGTTGCACTTTCTGGAATGGATGAAAGAACCAAACGCAATGGTAATTCAACTAAGGTGTCATGCTGAGATAAAGGGTTCCTGACAATCTGACGACCCCGCTTCGTGACAGATTTACCCTGGCCGACAACGCGTTTGCCACGTGGCTTCCCACCTGTTACCAAATCTTCGTCTGTATCAGCATCGTAACCCAAGTCAACCTCTGAAGCTAGTTGTAGTGGTCGAAACTGTAGAGCTAAATGATTTACCTCATGTCCTTGTTCAACCGATTCTTGAAGTGATACATTGTCCTTTTCCACATCAGATTGATGTAACAGCTGAGCCAACTGTTGGCCTCCAGGCAGAACAATATTCCCTGTAGGATCAGGCACATAAGGAAAATGAGGGTCATGTTCATCAGGACTCTCAAACTCACAGTTCTTGTCTGTTTGACAGCATGACAAGGCATCAGCAACCACCATTTCCGATGCGGCTTTGTATTTGATTTCAAAGTTGAATTGTTGCAATATAGTCAACTATCTTTCATATATCGCTCCCTTCAAGCGTTTTTGAAACAAGGGGCGTAAAGCCTGGTGATCACACTCTACGATGAAACAATTTCCTCGCAGATAGGAACTGCAGTCCATAATAGCTGTAGTCATGCCCAACAATTCGAGCTTTGTTGGGCCATATGGTCGTTGCCATTTCGACAGAGACTTCGATCCAAACCGGACGACGCGAAGTGTTTCCTGAGACTCCTCCTCACCATGGTACTGGTACAGCATGTATCCAATCCCTCGGCTAGAAGTATCAACTGCCAAACGGAATTGTTTGTCAAAACACGGGAATGCTATAACAGGAGATTGTATTAACCGAGTCTTTAACTCCTCAAATGTGGATTGACAAACTGCTGTCCATTGGAATGTAACCTGCTTCTTTAGCAAGTAATTGAGTGGGTCTGCCACTGCACTAAAATTGGGAATGAACTTGCGAAACCACCCAATCATGCCCAGAAATCGTCGAAGAGATGGAACATCATGCGGTGATGGGTAATCCTGAATGGCTTGGACTCTGTATTTGGGAGGTGATAGCCCATCCTTTGATATTGTGTGTCCAAGAAAGACTAACTCTGGCTCCGTGAATCGACATTTCCTTGGCCCCAGTTTGAGACCTGCTTGAAGGAACCGATCAAAAACAGCTTCCAAGTCGGAAAGATGTTGTTCAAATGTCTCTGAACAGATCAACACATCATCAAGGTAGCAAAGAGCAGCCTGGAAAGTTAGGCCCGTCAACACCTTATCCATAAGGAGCTGAACAGTATTTGGCGATGTTCTTAACCCCATTGGCAGACGGAGGAATTTGTACGTCCCATAGCATGTGTTGAATGCTGTATAGCGTGTGGATTCCGGGGAAATCCCCATCTGAAAGAAACCAGATGATAAGTCTATTGATGTCAAATAATTAGGGACGCGCGATGTGAACGATTCTGTCAGGTCTTCAAGATCTGGTATGGCATAACGGAATTCCTCCATTTGCGAATTAAGATATCTGAAGTCACAACAAATCTGTAAGATCTCAAAGCCTCCTCCTTTGTCAATGAACCATTAGACTGTTTTCCACGTGTGGGTGTTTTGTTCACTTTTGACACCAAAACTACCGGACTTGTTATTGGAATATCCTCAGAGTCACTGACAGGAGTAATGATACCTTGTCGGATCAGTTCATTGATCTGATGACGTAAAACCTCCTTTTTCTGAGGAGACAGGCAATGTGCCCGTTGTTGACAGGGTTTAGCATCTTTCTTTAAATGAATTTTGTGTTCTACCAATTTAGTAAATCCTAAATTAGGATTGTCACTGGTAACAAATAAGTCTTTGTTGTCGTATAAACATCTTTGCAAGGTCTGCTTCTGCTCTGCATCAAGGTGCTCAAAATTGAGACTAAAATTAGCCAGGAATGAATCAAATTCAAGATTATGATCTTCACAATTTTCACTTTCTGTAACATTTGAATGATGCATATCCATAGCAGCCTTGTCACTAGAATCAGACATAGTAACATGAGAGCATTGTTTATCAATATACTCTGGTCTGGCTGTATCATTATATGTATTAAGCACACTGTATGTACCATCTAACAGAGATATCTTAGCTACATTGTTACCTCTATACAACGAAAATACAGAGTTTGTTGGGTTAAATATTTTGACAGGAATGGTATGCTCTAGTGATACAGAAACTACAGCCTTAGCAACCAACAAACCTGCTTTGGAAACAAAATTACTACTAGTACATAAACACTGTGTTCCAAACCCAAGTCTGTCTGGCACCTTGGCCCAAACAACAGTTTCACTGTTGGGCAACAACTCAATAGTCTTTCTACATTTGGAGTTGTAGTTTGAAGAAGATTCCTGGACTTCATAAATTCTACACCCAATATAAGTGGGTGTGATGCTTTGTCAATGATGTAAAGAGGCACTGACTGTACACCCTTATTCGCGCCTATGCTGAGTTTTACAACGAATTGACCAACTAAAGAAACTCTACTGTTATTAGCGAGGGTAAGACTGTCACTCTGTGATATGTCAATAGCTGATTTGGTGTGACTAGGTATCTTATCATACAAGTATTTTGACATAAGGTTTATGGAACTACCAGTATCTAACAGTGATGAAACTTTAAAGGCACCTATCAACACTGGCATGAACATAAAATGAGTATCTTTGTGACCAACATGTGCAAATTCATAATTAACATCACCAACATCAGAAAAAAACAATCAGTCACTTCTGTAGCCATATCAGTGTCCGTTGTTGGCATTGTGTATGGACGCCTGTTATCACACTCCCCAGTCGCTCGCGTCATTCGACTGAGAATTTCTAGTTTAATTTGTTTTTACATGCACGCGCTGAATGACCCACTTGATCACAGAGCTGACAACAAGTGGTCGAAAGTTTTTCACCAGTGCCATTCCAGTTACATACAGATTTCAGATGTCCAACTCCTCCACACTGGTAACATGTGCGTGATGTCTTCGAAGTAGCTGGGGACTGGTCACCACACTTCGTTCGGGCCTGACGCGTATTTTGTTCAGTCACATGTGTAGACAACTTGTTGATAAAGTCAACAACTTGCCACAACTTTGTCTCAATGTTGTCCATTTGGGACGAGGATGCTTGGTTTGGTTTATTTTGTTTAACGTCCTATTAACATCTAAGGTCATTTAAGGACGGCCTCCCGTGCGTGCGACATGCATGCGTGTGGTGAGTGCGTATGTGTGTTTTGGGAGGCTGCGGTATGTTCGTGTTAAGTCTCCTTGTGATAGTCTCCCTGCAGGTAGGGCGTAAGAATTGTATCTGCTGCCCCCATTGCATGATCGTAAGAGGCGACTAAATTTGGGATCTTATCTTTTCTCTTCTTTCTTAACAACTTTCTTCTTCCTGATGTCTCCCTTGACAATGCCTCACTTTTGGCCTTTAGTTGAGCGTTCGCCCCTGTGAGGAAGGCTTTGGGTTCTGTCCCCTGGCCGAGACATACCAGAGTCTTTAAAAATGGTAGTTGCTGCTCCTGCTTAGCGCTCAGCAAATGAGGAGTGGAACGACTGGTTCGCCCGTTGTCAGTATAATGTGACCGGGTGGGGTGTGCTGCTGGGTGTCTTCGTCAGTATGCTTCAGTGAGGTAGCACTCTAAATCGGCAAAAGATCCGGCCTATCACAAGGAGACTTAACACGAACATACCGGAGCCTCCCAAAACACACATATGCACTCATTACACGCATACATTTCGCACGCACGGGAGGCCGTCCTTAAATGACCTTAGCTGTTAATAGGACGTTAAACAAAATAAACCAAACCAAACCAAACCTTGTGATAGGCCGGGACTTTTGCCGATTTATAGTGCTACCAGGATGCTGCACATGTGTTAACCGCGGCCACATTGCACGCGATGTCTCGTGCTACCTCCCTCGGGGGTGGGGGAGGGGGAGGAAAACTGTAATTAGGTGGTCCCAACAAATCAATGGCATCAGTGTCACGATACCCTGCGGTGTCACCAATCATTGCACTTTGGAGTGCCTCCTCACAAGTTGAAGGTCGGCCAGCTTGGACGAAACAGCGAAGCCTTGGAGGTAAACCCTCAATGAATTGTACAAGAATGTCTAGGGACGATTTATTCAACCTCCTACCTCTCCGTTGCACCATGCCATAATACTCCTCTATTACCATGCTTGGTTGCAGTTTTACGGAATGAAAAACTTTATTTTCTGCATACCTAAAAGCACTGTTCGATGTAGAAATGTATGAAGCTGAGAAAGCGGATTTCAATGAGTCCCAGGAACGTTTGTCATTCTCTGACAATGTCTGATACCACGTATATGCGGGACCGGAAAGATAAAGTGAAAATGCCGCCATTTTTTTATCATCGTCACGGGCAGTAAAACCTTGAATTTGCATCAATGCACAAAAATCATGCAGGAAAACGTTCACCATCGTCACCTTGATAGCCATTAAATTTTCTGATGTTAATGTTAGGAAGCATAGATTGTTGTTGAACTGGTCGATACATGATTGGCGATGGTGTAGCACTGTCCTGAAAATATGGACGTAAGACAGAAGGGCTCCGGTCAACACCACGTGCGCTCGGCGAATCTGTATATTTTATCGGCGAACATAAACTTTCCTCTTCACCTTCAATGTCAATTACCACCGAGTTTTTCAGCTCATTCATTCTTCATAAAAATCGGATTTTCCACCATGTGCCGATCTCGGGTTGTTTCCATTTTGTTAACTTTGGGGAATAGCTGATGATGAGAGCACAACACGAGATGGCCTTGTTTTTCTTCCATTTTTATTCTCAAACTAAACATAAATCATATTCCGGGTCGAATATTCCGGATACAAAACGATAGTAGAAACTAAATGTAGGGGTTATCTCCCCTTTTACCATTCAATAAGCATAAAGGTATGTTTCTACCTGACCATAATTAATATAATCACAACAGGGGCGTGGTCGAAAGACATTACGAAATGGGCTGGTGTTGAACATGTTGACATCATTGCTTTCTTGTTATACTCAACAAGTGCATATACGTTGGAACAGTTGCGATCGTGGAAAGGACTAGAGGCATACAATCAGTTTGTGTGTGGCTGGGTTAGAGACATGCAAGCTCATGAATCAAATGGCCTCATCTTACACACGGCAAAAGTAAGTTTATAAGTCATATCATGAAATCGTTGCGATTATTTTTTTTCCCAATAGAGTTACCTTCCTTGGCTATTCCATTCCCATTGCCCAAGCCAAAATAAACGCTATATTTTGTCATTAAACTGCTTTGCATTTAGAGTATACGTAACATTTCGTTATGGACACTTATCTATAGTTAGTGTGATCATTTATGCGTTAGTTGGTGTCCTTATTTTGGATGAAGTCATGATAAAAACTGCGTCAAAAAAATAATTTTGGATTCGAAGTGGCAACACATTACAACTACACGGGAGCGAAACTGGTGCGTCCTCCCTCAGGCAGAACCAAAATAAATATATCAAGCATGAGCCAATCAGATTGAACACTTTGGGTTTTTAAAACGAACATTAATGTTCGGTTATTGCCATCAAGAACTGGACTGAGAAATATGACCATATTTGGTAGCCACATTCACCAATACGCCATCTACTGTCTGTTTCAATGAAATATGGCTGCCCCCATTGCCTTACGCTTCAAATAATTTACTTACAAAAACATCTTCGTTTTATGTAGTAGTTTTACCGAAAATGTTGAAATGTATTCAGTAGATGTTTTCAAGATGCATACGATTTGAGAAATGCATAACGCTAGCGAAATGTGAAGACTAAATGAACCTGAACTTTGCGAATAACTCCAGGTCAATATATTTATGTAAACAAATATTGCGCAGGCGCATTCGTCTCCGGATGTTTAGAAAGTTTTGCTCTTCCGTGTTCATTCCAAAACGGCTGACATAGCATAGGTCTGCAAATATGTCCGCGATTTACTTAAATTTGTAACATATATATTGTAGAATGTTACATCATTATCAACTAGATGAGTATTTCTATAATTTAGAGAAAGAAATATATCAATAACGGCATACGAGACGATACATTGTATCATACTATAGGTACGAGACGATACATTGTACATGAACATGTTTGCGAGAAAGATAGATACTAGGTGGCATTTGTGGTCAGGGTGACTGGTCATAGCGTTAACATTGTCATCGATTTCCATATTCTATTTTCCTTTGACGAAAACGACCAATAAATCAAATGCAAATGATAATATCTTGTTGCCATGTGCACGGGATTGGTTGTTGTAGGCGATACTTGGAACGTATTTACTGTTGTAAGGGAGGTAACTGCAAGATTACGGAAATCAAACGTTAAACCAATTTGATTGGTCGATTCTTCCATGACTTTGGCAATGAGTTTACAATCGAAGTGACAGATAACTACGGCAATATTCAGATGATATCCACAATAACATGTTTAGATTCGTGTGGTCGGCAGTTGTCATGTTTAAAATGAACAATTATATAGCTTGTTTTTATTTCGGCAAAGTCGAGAATATTTACTGAAACGGACCACAGGTGAAGCAGACTTGGAAATACCGAAACGAAGAAAAACGGGGCTTAATTATAATATAGGCCTAAATTGGCATTATTTTCAGAGAATTGACCCACATATATGTTTTTCAATGCCTATTTGTATCGTATATAAAATATTAGAGGTTTACGAATTTTAAATTAATTTTTCATTTGCGAATCGCGGCCCGATTGTCGTTAGAGTTGAATTACCGAAATGGCCGATAGTGGACCCAAATCGACATTTTTACGAGAGAATGGACCCAATATAGGATCTATTAATCTTTGGTGTGTGTATAGAGACCTGGAAGTATTTTGAAAGAATTTGCAAAATACCGAATTAAGTAATTCACGATCAAATTTTCGATTGTGACGAACTACTGAGACGATGTTAGTTCATGTTCCAAGTCAATCTGATTAAAATCAACTGTTACATGATATGGCTACGTTAAGTATGCACTACTCCTACGTATTTTTTTATAGCCGGAGAACGGAAATCCGGATTATCTAAAAACAAATGCAAAAAGACTTGTGATATTCACTTAATTTGATATTCAGCCATTAATTGTTATTTGTAGTTTTATAACTTCTGAAATAGTGTGATTGATTCTCTATATAATATTGCTGTGGAACTTGTGTTATTTTTCAAACAAATTCATTTTGATAATTTGTTAATTTAGAACGTTCATCAAGTCATGATCAAGACTTGAAATTCTCGCTACACCATACTTCAAACACAGTAATCAATGAATTGAAATTGATAAATTGAAAATTGAAGTCAAGCAAATGAGTTAATATTTACCTAAATAATTTTTCAATATACAACACATGTTCAGATGACTATTTGTGCCATGCTGTTACAAGATTTCAGTTACAATTCTAAAAGTCAAGCAAATGAGTTAATATTTACCTAAATAATTTTTCAATATACAACACATGTTCAGATGACTATTTGTGCCATGCTGTTACAAGATTTCAGTTATAATACTAAAACTGAATTAGTATGTAAATATATGTTATACTGTCAATATCCACAAAGCGAGTGTAGTATACTGTACTCAGTCATGCCGGTAGATAGCGGTACATATACATACTGCTTACATCTAGTGCTTACTTGTGTGAACTATAAATCAATAACAAAAATGGTTCATATATTTCTATATATGACTTCACAAATTATGCGGTGTCTGAAGATCTGAATGAAGTGAATAAACGATGTATTAAATTATTTTTATGAAATATTCTAGTCATAGATCATTCTTTTTTTAACAAGAGATCCCAGAGGGATCTTGGCGCCCACCATTGAATGATCTTTATAGGTTCCATGTCAGATTGATCTTTTCTCTACTTTTCCCTTCCTCTAAGTCTTACTAATCTGTGTATTTTCATAAACAGCCCTCTATAGCTAGTACATTTCAAACACGGGGAACCTATATATAAAATTTAAGATTTAGCGATAATGGCTGTCTGTCGGGCATGTTGTTTTCGGATTGGTCCCAATATGCATAACTAGGCACTGAGGGAAACCTACATATGAAATTTGAGAAAGATCCCTTCAGTACTTTCTGAGAAATAGCGATAACAAACTTCAATTGTCAATATCAAAGATGGCTGCCTGTCGGCCATGTTGTTTTCCGATTGGTCTCAAAATGCAATATGCATAACTCGGCACCAAGAGAAACCTACATATGAAATTTGAGAAAGATCCCTTCAGTGCTTTCTGAGAAATAGCGATAAAAAACTTCAATTGTCAAAATCCAAGATGGCTGCCTGTCGGCCATGTTGTTTTCCGATTGGTCTCAAGATGCAATATGCATAACTAGGCACCAAGGGGAACCTACATATGAAATTTGAGAAAGATCCCTTCAGTACTTTATGAGAAATAGCGATAACAAACTTCAATTGTCAAAATCCAAGATGGCTGCCTGTCGGCCATGTTGTTTTCAGATTGGTCTCAAAATGCAATATGCATAACTAGGCACCAAGAGGAACCTACATATGAAATTTGGGAAAGATCCCTTCATTACTTTATGAGAAATAGCGATAACAATCTTCAATTGTCAAAATCCATGATGGCTGCCTGTCGGCCATGTTGTTTTCCGATTGGTCTCAAAACGCAATATGCATAACTAGGCACCGCGGGAAACCTGCATATGAAATTTCAGAAATATCCCTTCATCACTTTCTGAGAAATAGCGATAACAAACTTCACTTGTCAAAATCCAAGATGGCTGCCTGTCGGCCATCTTGTTTTCCGATTGGTCTCAAAATGCAATATGCATAACTAGGCACCAAGGGAAACCTACATATGAAATTTGAGAAAGATCCCTTCAGTGCTTTCTGAGAAATAGCGATAAAAAGCTTCAATTGTCAAAATCCAAGATGGCTGCCTGTCGGCCATGTTGTTTTCCGATTGGTCTCAAAATGCACTATGCATAACTAGGCACCAAGAGGAACCTACATATGAAATTTGGGAAAGATCCCTTCATTACTTTCTGAGAAATAGCGATAACAATCTTCAATTGTCAAAATCCAAGATGGCTGCCTGTCGGCCATGTTGTTTTCCGATTGGTCTCAAAATGCAATATGCATAACTAGGCACCAAGGGGAACCTACATATGAAATATGAGAAAGATCTCTTCAGTACTTTCTGAGGATTAGCGATAACAAGAATTGTTTACGGACGGACGGAGGGACGGACGGACGGAGGGACGGACGACGGACCACGGACGCAGGGCGATTTGAATAGCCCACCATCTGATGATGGTGGGCTAAAGATACTGATTTCAGGTCCATTTTGGTAATTCAACTATAACGGCAATTAAAATACTTCTCTTTTTTTTTTAAAGCCGGAAAACGGAAATTCGATTATCTAAAAACAAATGCAAAATTACTTGTGATATTCACTTAATTTGATATTTCAGCCATTAATTGTTATTTGTAGTTTTATAACTTTTGATATATTATGATTGATTCTCTATATAATATTGCTGTGGAACTTGTGTTATTTTTTAAAACAAATTCATTTTAATAATTTGTTAATTTAAAATTTTCATCAAGTCATGATCAAGACTTGAAATTCGCACTACACCATACTTCAAACACGGAGTTATCAATGAATTGATAAACTGAAAATTTACCTTAAATATTTTTTCAATATACAACAAATGTTCAGATGACTATTTGTGCCATGCTGTTACAATATTTCAGTTACAATTCTAAAATTGAATTAGTATGCAAATATATGTTATCCTGTCAATATCCACAAAGCGAGTGTAGTTTACTGTACTCAAAGTCATGCCAGTAGATAGCGCGCGGTACATATACTTACTGCTTACATCTAGTGCTTACTTGTGTGAACTATAAATCAATAACAAAATGGTTAATATATTTCTATATATGACTTCACAAATTATGCGGTGTTGAAGATCTGAATGAAGTGAATAAACGATGTATTACATTATTTTTATGAAATATTCAAGTAATAGATAATTCTGTTAAAAATATTGATTTCAAGTCCATTTTGGTAATTTTTTACTATGACAGCAATCAGGCCTAGAATGGCGAATAAACCCCTAATATTTTACATATGATTAATTTTGACATTGGAGAACATATAATTGTGTCCATTCTCTAAGCACTGGTAGAATGTACAGAATAGAGCTTCATAAATATATTCTCAAAATTACTAATTACCCCGGTAAATATAACATTTTACATAAACCTCCCATGACTGATGGTGAACTTAAACTTGCAAATCTCCTGTGCCATTCCAATTTTGATGTGTGTAAATATATACACGTACTGTATATATATAGTTATAGATATGGAATGCTTCATAATTTGCATACAGTTATGGAATCTTATAACACCCCCAAAAATGTTCTCTCCACATAAAGGATGTGATTTGTGCAATTACATTGCTGAATTGTGTGGTTCAGTATGATTGGATGATCAACATTGGAAAAGGACAATAAATAGGGAATGTGTCGTCCCATCGAATGGATTGTAATCTCTGTGATCAGGTTTGAAGTTGAAAATGAAGCTTGAAGTTTTCTTTTCCTGTTTGCTGAATTATTCGATGAAGATAGTCTTTATCTGGTTGTTATTCTTTATCACATTGTTTACAATACTGTAATTATACCAGAAGTTTATCTTCTCATATACAGATTTATTAACATCAAATGATTCCTGAACAAAAGGAGTCAGGTGTTTTTATTTTGAAGTACCATAAATGCTTGCACGAGTACAGTTTCAATAGGATACATTCTTAATTCGGGCCTTGATTAGCAGCTCTGGTTTTGGTTTTCAGTAATTCTTTATGTGTGTTTCATCATATTAAGTTGAAATGCAACTATGTATGCTAAACAAACGATGGAACTAGCCTAAATTTAGTGCATATTAGAAGTTGGCATCAATAGGGTCACAGAGTCGTGGCTGTATTATAACTGATGATGCCTTCCCGAAAGAAAGAAGACATATTTTATTTTCATCGATCCAAGATAGATCAACAAACTTCCAATTTCAATTAGGACCTTACAGAAACATGCATGTGTACAATCAAATCAGAACAGCTGCAAACATTTCGAATTATTTGCAATTAACTCCTACACCGATATCAGTAAATTTATCAACTTAAAACTTAGAAGATTACTGATTTTGCATTAAACAATAATGTTCGTTTACAGTACTTCCAGTACTTTGATTTCCATTGCATATCTAATTATCCGTAGAAATCCTCGTTTTCAACATCCAATGAAAAAACTTGTCGTCATTTCTTGCTTTATTTAGAGGGGAAATCCACCGGTGCGTAAAGTAAAAAACATCCCTATGTTTGGATGATTGGACTTACTCAAGTCCGAGATTCGGGCGAATTTCATGTGATCCGTATCGAAAACCACAAGACCTTTCTTAGATATATTTCAACTCAAGATAATAAGATTTTACATTTGATTAAATCCACACCTTGTTATTGAAATTGAAACGCAGGGAAAGCGAGCTCTGCCCTGCAGGTAGGGCGTAAGAATTGTACCTGCTGCCCCCATTGCATGATCGTAAGAGGCGACTAAATTTGGTATCTTATCTTTTCTCTTCTTTCCGAGACATACCAGAGTCTTTAAAAATGGTAGTTGCTACTCCTGCTTAGCGCTCAGCATATTTGGAGTGGGACGACTGGTTGGCCCGTTGTCAGTATAATGTGACCGGGTGGGGTGTGCTGCTGGATGTCTTCGGCAGTATGCTTCAGTGAGATAGCACTTTAAACCGGCAAAAGTTCCGGCCTATCACAAGGAGACTTAACACGAACATACCGCAGCCTCCCAAAACACACATACGCACTCACCACACGCATACATGTCGCACGCATGGGAGGCCGTCCTTAAATGACCTTAGATGTTTATAGGACGTTAAACAAAATAAACCAAACCAAACCAAACTCTTCTTTCTGTACAACTTTCTTCTTCCTAATGTCTCCCTTGACAATGCCTCACTTTTGGTCTTTAGTTGAGCGTTCGCCCCTGTGAGGAAGGCTTTGGGTTCTGTCCCCTAGTCGAAACATACCAGAGTCTTTAAAAATGGAAGTTTCTACTCCTGCTTAGCGCTCAGCATATTTGGAGTGGGACGACTGGTTCGCTCGTTGTCAGTATAATGTGACCGGGTGGGGTGTGCTGCTGGGTGTCTTCGGCAGTATGCTTCAGTGAGGTAGCACTATAAATCGGCAAAAGTTCCGGCCTATCACAAGGAGACTTAACACGAACATACCGCAGCCTCCCAAAACACACATACGCACTCACCACACGCATGCATGTCGCACGCACGGGAGGCCGTCCTTAAATGACCTTAGCTGTTAATAGGACGTTAAACAAAATAAACCAAAACCAAACCAAACTTTCTTTTATAAAAGGCCTATTGTAATTGACATTCACATTGTTAAAGTTTGCAAAGTTTATAAATGACTTCTATGTTGAGTTGCAAGTCTGCAAACTAATCGAGTATAAATAATATGAATTATTTCTGAAGAATACATAAATATGTATAAAAAATATAATAGAAAACATCCATTTTAAGTG